>NC_140923.1:32681211-32869048 GCF_045865225.1 Trachurus japonicus | reverse complement strand
CAGAGCACATGTCCTATTAAAGCAGATGAGACATTTCATAAATTCTCTTCATAGTGTCAACAAGCCAAGATGAGCTGTCATTGGTTTGACTTTGTTACTCTGACACAGGAGATAATTGAGAATGGGCCAATTAAACAAGATTTAGAATTAGACACAAGTGGTTTATAATCTGAGTGCTTCTCGTTGGCAGGATATCCTGCTGGGCTGCAGGAATGAGACCACACCACAGATAACTCTTTAGGTGACCCATACTGAAAATGTGAGAATTAGATTTCAGTGCGATTTAATGGATTTTGGGAGAGAGCCAATGAAAGAGAGAGGAGGTGGTTGGTACAAAAAAAAGTCACAAAAATCTCTCTAAACGGAGCAGGCTTCACTGTCGAGCAGCCATTATTGAGATGAGACATGGTCAGTGGTGATGCTGTAATGCTCATCTGGGTTGTAAAGGTTAGACAGCAGAAATGGATCAGTCATTGACGGACAGTGGAATTGATACACATATTGATTTTGTCAAACAGTGGTTTCAACCTGTGGGTGGTATTGCATCATCTGCAAAACAACATCATTTTGGTAAAATAATGTAAAATTGTACCTTTTGTTTCCAGAAGCTTTAGTCCAGTCCTGAATGTTCGATCATTATCATTGAAACAAAAACATTTTTTGAGAATGCATTTTTTTGCCTCCATGTTTTGTAGGTTTGGTAGTTGGCCAAGTGTTGGAAACCACTCTCGTAGAGTAAGTGGTTCCACAGTCAAAGGTTTGTTCAATCCATGCAGGCTAATACATCACATTGTTCATCTGCACCATCTCTACACCCTAAACACAAGTGACTGTGATAGTGAGCAGTTAAATGAAGAGTTCTGCAAGTGAGTTAATTTCATTTAAAATAGTGTTTGAATGACTTTTTTTTTTTTCTTGTATTTGTTCCAGTGGTGGCATGACACAAAAAATAAAAAATTCATTCATTCATATAGCATTCATTTCCTCATTAATAATTCAATAACCATTCATCGATCACTGATGTTCTGCTTGGATGAGGATGTAAAGCTGGATCACACATAAATATGGTGGCCTACAAAGAGCTGCAGCCAGGGATTGTTTTCAAAATGTCAAAACCACAAGCAGCCCAGCTACATATCAGGTGTTGACCATTTCTTGTTTCTCCCAATTTTGTCGTATCCACTTTTAAAAACAAGCTTACGTCTGTGACATGGAATGAAAAGCGATGTGTGTCTTGTGCCTTTGAAATGAGTTGGAGTTAGCAGTGAGAGTGTAGCTGGAGCTGAGCACAGCAAAGACAGATTCAGCTTGTTCTCCTTCCTTACAGCCCCTCAGCTAAGCTTAAGATTCCTGCACATCTCTAAATGCTTTATCTAATTTGAAGCATCAGAGCCAAGATGGGAGCCAGCTAAGGAACAGTTGTGGATGTGTAACAACACTGGAGGGCCCAGCTGAAGGCCTTTTAGCCAGTGATTTATTAGACCTTACTACGCGTCCCTCCTGGAGTACCGGACTGAAGAAAATGAATGGCTCTGACCTCTACCTGCTTCAGGCGCTCTGGCTGAGCTTTGCAGCTTAGTTGCTACAGGTGGACAGTGTTTTTCGAATGTGTGTGCACGTTTGTGTGTGTTACATGTCTCTTTGAACACAGCAGGTTGGAGATATTTGGGTTACAACCGTGATAATCTCTGGGCTGCTGCGTGAAAGTTTTGATCACATTTTCGGTTTTCTCTTATCGCTTAAACAAGCCTTACCCCGACATGTTTTTGATTTTCCAATCCTCAGCCCACTTGACGTGTTTATCAGCCCGTGGCCTCGCTGTGCTTGCTTGTAGCTCTCTGTGGTAAACAGGTTTGCAAAGTAAAAGGTTTAACCTCCCCGAGACTGCAGCGTTCAGCAATCAGCATCCATTTCACTGCTCTGCGATGGAAAACCTGAAGCAGAGATTAGACTGTTTTCGGAGACCAGCACATGGAGGAGAGGGGAGTCAGACGGAGGGAAGGAGGGAGTAGAGCACAATGAATAAGAGTCAAGAAAATGGGGAAAGTGGAGATAATTAGTGAGGGATATCAGAGGAAAGGGAGCACTGGAGAGGGCTGCAAAGAAATAATGTGAGCGATGATGAGCCTGATCTCCTCTGATGAGGGAGATGATTGTTGGGATTCAGATAATGGGACCAGTTTCATGACAGAGATTAAACCCGGCTGCAGCCCAACAATGCTCTCACACTGTCTTTAACTTCCTGTTCTAACTCGTTTCTTCTCTGTCTGTGCCCCCCCCCCCTCTCTCTCTCTCTCTCTCTCTCTTCCTTTTTCTCTCTGTCTGTCCCTGAGCAGCCAGGAAAACCTGTGCCCCTGCAGAGTTCGCCTGTTTAAACGGCCAGTGTGTCCCAGGGCGGTGGCGCTGCGACGGGGAGCCGGAATGTCCTGATGGCTCTGACGAGGCCGAGGAGACCTGCAGTAAGTGAAGCCATTCAGCTCCTCAAGGACATGTTAGAATGATATTTGAAGTTTCTCTCAGTAGCTACATCAAAGCCTGACGGAGCAAGAAATGAAAACGGTTTATCCAGTGGGTTTGAATCTAAGGGACTGCTGTAAGGGATGAATCCAAAGTGCCATGGAAGGGTTAGTTATTTATTTATTTAACATATTTTCTGAGTTTTATATCGGGCTTATTTTGCCTTTTTCTTGTTTTACTAAAATGTGATTGAAAATGGTTTTGTTTACGCCGGGAAAACTAACGCCCACTTTGTGGAAGCTAATGAGGATCCAAATAAAGAACAAAGATTACTGGGAGAGGAAATGAGAAAAGTAAAATGAACTTTCTTCAAATGATGATTATTTCTCAGATTTTTCTGGCTTCCAAAATTAATGAAATGAACAGACTGGGTAAGGTAAAAAATCACTGTATGTTTGATGACATGCTGCTGAGACGAGGAGTGAATTCACCCATACTGTCAGCTATGATCCAATCATGCACAGGAGCATCATGAAACACAGTGATTTGCTGTTACTTTGAATATAAATTTCACTGAAACCTGCATGTTTTTGCTGCATGTTTCTCTGGATTTGCTCAATCAGGAACTACAAAAAACTAGTCAGGTTGAATTATTCAAGGTTTTTCAAATTCTGTGTTGTTGTTTTGTTTTTGTTTTTGTTTTCGTTTGAGCAGAACATTGATCTCAACATTTACAGCCAGATTCTTTACTCTAAGAATAAAAAATGAGAAGCAGTTGCTGGGAAATTACGTCAACGGGTTGCCTGTTGCAGCTGGATATTCAGTCGCACTATCAAGTCAGTCATTTTAAAGGAGATTTAATTTGACTCTCCAAGAAGCTGTGTTCAGGTGGCTAATTTCCCTTGTTATCTAAGCACCGGCGGCAGTTCAGCCGCCCCCAATCGCCTGCCTCCAATCACCCACGCACTTCTATTCTCAATGCTGTCTGATGGTGAGTGCAAAAAAGGCTTCGATTACTTCTCTGCCAAGCTGTTAGAGCTGAGGATCTCTGGCTGTCTGGCTTTTAGCCGGTGCCAGTCTAGTGCACCCACACACACAGGCCCTGATGGGGGTGAGGCGAGTTGACGTCTCCACAACCGAGCAGGGACACATGAGTGGGAGGCTTGAACCAATTATTAATTGTTTTCTGTCTTTCTTAAATGCTAATTTCTCTTTCTCCCCTGGCTCCTGCTTCTCTCTGGGGGTTACAGATATCAGACAGAGCTGAAGGCACCGCACTGATAAATAATGATGTCTTAGGGAAAAGCAGAGAGCATCCACAAAGGCTAGTGAATATTGCTACTGAAATCTATTCCACTGAACAGGCATTTCAGCTCCATCAGGTCTTCTTGTCATAGATCTGACTACCTTTTTAAAGCTGTAGCTGTGGAAAATCTGCACATACAGGAAACCAAATGTACAGGATTGGTAAAGAAAATGACCTGTGACTCTCAGATAAACCAGCTGTTGTGTGACAACTACGGATATTCTGTGGCTTAGCTTTGTCTTTCAAAAGAAATACAATTTTTAAATCATGAGGTTTACCACAGCTGAGATGAGTTGACTGACTTTACAGCTCCCCAAATTCAATTCAATATTATTTTTAATTCTACAAAAACATATTTAAAATCTTAACAGTTAGTTAAAGATTTGGGTAAACAGCTTCTTGCTATGAGTAGCCTAATAATCCCAAATGAACAAGTTTAGCTTTTCTTCCAAAAGTGCTTTGTTTTGTTTATTTTACACATGGGACCTCTGTGCTGTCTCTGTGCTCTTCCAGCTGGTTTGCAGGGCAAGTGGGAAAAAAGGCGAGGGGGGGGGCGAGCGAGAGGAGGGAGGGGTGGTAGGGGGGGGGTGTAGGGGGCCGGGAATGGAGGCGCCAGGGCGGGGGGGGACCTTATTAGGGCGTCGGGGGGTCGCGGACCGGTTTAGTACAAGCTCAGGGGTGGAGGAGGTGGCGGGGGGTTCACTGGTTAGAGCAAAAATTGGGAGGCGGTGTATGTAGGGGTAGATTACTTTGTCTATGGTGCGGCTGAGCGAGGGGGAGAGGGATGGGCGGCGGGTTATATGGCGGTGATTTGTGAGGGCATGGGAGGATGATGATAGTAGGATTTTATGAGTGAGGGGGGAGGGGACTGGATGGGGGGGCTCATTTTTTTTTTTATAGGTCTGTGGGGGGGCTTAACAGAGAAATTAATTACGGTGTTCCGAGAGACCAAATTTCACTTTGACACAACAAAGTACAAAGTGGCTGTGATGTTCCAGCGTGCTCCTGCTGTTCAACACTCACCGCTGCGTGGAATGGCTTGACAAATGCCGTCTCATCTCCCGTATCAAATCTAGCACACATCCCCTGCCCCTTTATCCTCGAATCCACATAACCCGCCATATCCCATCTACCGACTGACTGACCGTCCACATCGCTCTTATAGCACAATATCCACGCACATATCTGTGACATTTCTTCCCCATATAACGGTTATAATGTGCGTTTCCAGACATGCACAGCATATTGCTCCTGCCATTCTCCCCGTTACATTTAAGAGCTATTCCATACTGACGGATCGACGGTCAGTAGTCGGTTACTCTAACATCGTACTCGGTCACCGACGTGCTAATTAAGTACAGTCAGCTGAAGAAGCAGGGACGAGTGGAATAATCTCCACATGGTCTTTGAGATGTGCGTAATTCACGGAGACTAGCAGCTCGTGCTAGCCTAGTGACTCCTAGATACCTGCCTGATACGTACAAACTCAGTCTCATACGTGTAGGCGGCTGGTAAACCCTAGCTGAGGTCAGTCGAGAGGGAGTCAAAGTCATCAGTAGTGGGCTTCAGCGTCTCACTGAAGTCTTGTCGAAGTGTGAGCATGAAGCTTTATGTCCAACTACTAACCAGGTGTAAGTATGCAAGACACGGTAGGTGCTCAACTGTATGCTTATAGAGGGCCGTACGATTAACGCATCAGCGTCCCCTGGGTACAACGAGTATGCTTGTAGCTCAGTAGTACTTAACATCAGTGAATCAACGACCAAGGGTTCTATAAAGATTACAGCGAGTTTACCACTGTTATCATAACATATTCCGGTCTAAACTAACATGATCTCTACCAGCGCTGCAGCTGTTTTCAAGCATCACTTTAACTTTGTAAACACATTCTAACAGGCAGCATGGAGCTGGGCAGCATCACGTTAACGAGTAGCGTGATATGAGTACGCAGTGGAGCTGTGAGGGGATGGCGGAGATAGGGGGAGGCAATCGCTAGGAGTCGCTGCTCGCGATGTGGATACGGTAGGTGATCGATCATGCTGAGGTCGCGTGCTCCCCGCTGAACTGTCTCCGACTTCCTGCAGCCCTCTATCGAGACTCGCTGGAAGCGTCTAGGTCCACGGGCTCATCAACACATCATATTCAACTACCCTCAGCCCGTTGAGTACTGATGCGTCAGTTGAGCTTCAATATCATATTTAACATACATTGAGTGACATATGTAGGCCTAAACACTAGATAGATTACGTTGTTATGATACGTCTAACGCAGCTCACCGGACTGATGATAATCGAAGTGGTGATTAACCTGCCGGTCAAAGCTAGTCAAGAGAGACAGATAATCTAGATGGCATCCTTAATATCGTGGTCGAGAAAGAGAAGATTACTATTTCCAGCTATGATGTTCACCTGTAAATGTGAACCTGCAGTGACTATTGCCACAATTAAAATAGCTCCAGATGAGTTCTTCGACTAGTTACTGTCTCTTCGTTCTTGTGTTGCTTCCAAACATGCATATAACTTGAAATGGAAGCTCTTGCTGTCAGCTTGTATGTAGTCACATTAGTCATAATCTGTAGGCTCTTATCGAGTTTATGCAGCTATAATAAATACCTCACTGCTATGTAGGGGCTCACTAGTCCCTAAGCCTCTACTTAACCAAACAAAAATCACCAGTACCACTTGACGTTATCATCCATAGTGCGATACTCATCATTGAGAAATATACAACCAATAACTAACATACAACACACTGACGTTATAAATGACATATGAGATGAAGTATGCTCATGGGACTTATAACTAGTTTATATAAAGACTAAAAACTTACAATAATTTAAAAGAACTCGTTGACTGAGTAGCATACGTAGTTTTATATGGATCTGTCCAGAAAATATAGAATCAAATATCTAGAACAGATAGCCCTCAAGAGCGTTCAGTACCAAAATTAAAAAAACAGTCATAGATCTTCAGCTACACATGCTCGTCGTCTATCATAGTGCTGTCGATCGTCAGCTTCTTTTTTACTCAGTTATCTGCTCAGGTCTGCCTTGCAATCGTCTCCGATCTTATTTTATTTAAATCAATCTTGCCACTCGCTCATTGGTCTGAACATCACTCTCGCACCTGTAAAGATAGACGATATCCTGCCCCCTCATCCACGTTCTTCGTGCGCGAAATCAGTATACCCTATATGTAGGATTATGCACGTACAAATACGTGGCCCGCAATATTAGATTTATATGATGAATATGACTCGCAGCAAGAGCACGAAAGCCGATACCCATTTCTCAAGGTAGGAACTGAGCTGCGAACATTAGAAGTTCAGCAAAGTACTACGCACCGAACCCCTGACTTTGCACATAATTGAAGTAGCTTGATCGATTCATAGCCTCTGATTCGCGGTCACATTGAGTAGAGCGCTTGATGATATGAGCTGCTCTTACTTGAGGCGCGGACAGCGACGTTGACTCAAGTGAGTTGTATGTTGATGGCATTGCCTATCTGCCAGGCTCACAGATAGCACTGGAGGCTCTACTGGTCTGTTATAGACTCTCCTAATCGCTATACACCTCTACGTACAGAGCCTCTGCCGTTCTCTTCATTGCCTTACTTTACCTTAAACCTAAACCCAACCAGTGCCATTATCAAATCTTCTTGATGGTGAACATATAACACCTAACATCTATTAAGATGCGAAATAATGTCGTTAATTATGGGCAGGAAAAATGAGTTACTATTAAAAAAAATAAAAAAAATTGACACAAAGGAATCATGATTCCGGACAATCGGACAGGGAGAGCTTATAAAACAATGAATACAAAAAAGTCCGATCATAAATACAATACACGAAACTAAGAGATGGGACGGCGGTTGTAGCGATAATTGATACGGGAAAATTAGAGTTGGGGTTGACCATTTCACATTTAGATAGAGAAGACTTAAGCTACCATGGGAAGCGACATTTACTTACTCGAATGTAGATTGCAGGCTCTTTACTGTGATGGATCGTGTAATTGCAATCGGAAATGTCATCCGATTGTGACATATGCTGGACCAATTAACAGAGCAAACATGCAAAGTCTCTGTCATGTTGAATGAGTCGTCTACCAAAAAGGTCTTGTGCTATTAATCGTACGTGTGTGGACTTAAGGATACTAGTGCTGTTGACCTAGCTGGGTAGCTGATGGACTCAATTGGGAACTGATTGAACAGGGCACCGTAGCTGGGCCAATAAAACAGCAAGTTCGATGACTGTATAAAAGACACTTCTTGTAAACCCGTGGCTCACACATTAAAAACAGGCGACAGTATAGACATGACTGCAAAGAAAACTAAAGAACCTATCAAAGGGGCGTATACATACAAGCAACTGGCTACGAGTATATGAGTGACAAAGTAACCTGCATCAACAAGTTTACAATAGCTATGATACAGCCCAACTGAGTGGCATTCATCACACTAAATGTTGACTTAATAATGACACCTAAGTCAGATGTGGATCTTCTCTAGCACAAAATGAGCGATCAGCTGAATACGATGTAGGAGTTCTTTGAACTCAAGAGTATATTATGCAGACCTAAGGTAGCTAGGCATGTCTACAAATGGTGAGTTATGTTCTGAATATGCCATCTGTGACGGAACTCCAGATTTCTGAAAGTTATTTAATATCTTCCATGACTAGCTGCAAAGGCTTTAAGATCTTATTTTATAAATTCGATAATGGATGAGTCATTCGCATCTCTCTTAGATGCTCTTAAAGACTAAGATCCTTTTTAATACACAGTTGCATTGTTGGGGCAGGAAATGTAAAATCAAAGAAAAAGAGCAATGTAACATCTTTTCATATATATTCATTCTAGTTTTTGTTAATTCCGAGCAGTGATATATGGCTAGTGAGGGTTGATCCGGATCGGAATTTTAACGATCCGAATAGATGTTCATACTTGTCAGAGGATCGACATTCACAATCTATATTTAGTTCAGTCTAAATCAGACTTCTAATAGTCCACGCGCCGTCAGCGCAGTTGTAGAGTAGTCGACCAGGTGATGCGGAGGCTAGTAAATTAGAGAGCCTACTGAAGGAGTCAGACCAATGCTAATTGATATGGATCTGTTTCAAAACCTATTAAATGAGGTATAACAATCCTGCCCACGAGAGAATTGGAGATTACAGTGCGATGGCGTAGTGGCCTAGCAGAATGAAAGGCCGGTCATGAAGGATGATAACATGATGTTTACTGATATTGAGAATCCAATAAAAGGATACCATGTAATAATAGGAGATAGGACATTCCCATCTCATGTGGCATGCAGTTACATACAATAGAGATAATGTGGAGGAGGAAAAAAATTTCTCTGAGCGGCATGCCAAGACACTGAAAAAGAGGTTGAGGCTCTCTCCTTTAGATTTATGGACAATATCCAAACAGTAAACTCAGTATTGATACTTCTAGCATGATCTAGCTTGTTGGTATGACATGAGTTAAACACAAAAATGCCGATACTTTCAATCCACATGACTACTCAGAGTAATAAATGAGTTGTATAAGTGAGAATCCAGCTTGTTGCTGCTGTGCCTAAACAGAATGATCAGTTGACACTGGTACTACGATACAGATCTCATTGTATCGAACACTCGTACAAGTCCAGACGCATGTAGTTCGCTACTTCAACATATCTATCATGACAAATGCATACTATCAGGTACATGAGTAGGACACCTTCGGACTCCATGCTAGCAATGTATGCTGACTCTCTGTGCTCGCTGCATGTGACGCAGCTAAACAGGCGAGAATACTATACCTCTATAAGTGTTCGCATAGCGATCCGCTCGCTATCCTGCCACAAAAAGGGACCTTAAGCGAGAGTACAAAGACTGAGGTCTGCGTGAGATGCTCCATCTACCTCTAGGTACTGTGGGGTGTATGGGGGGCGGGGGGGCAGTGGGGGGATACATACACACAGAATGGGGGGGGTGGGAGGGGGGGCGTCATCTAGGAAAACTATATATCTCTTGAAGCACATGCTGAGCTCTTTATCGCTGACTACTGAGTGAGGGAACATTCACTCTACAGAGGATGACGCGATTTAGCTAAGACGAATTAATCGAGACAACAGAAACTTCGACACACAGAGCGTGTCTGTCTATATAGATTGAGTGCTTCGATATTCAATGACAAGTAAGCATGCCTAAGACAAATCCAATCAAACGCGCAGTAAGACAGCTTGTCAAGTAGTGATGAGTAAACAAGAAAAGAAACACGGTACAACTTACTACCACAGAGGATTTCGGACTCACGAATGCTGCATATCATCGCATGTAATCAAGTATTCTTCACGGAAATCGTTACACTAAGGGGTACAACCCTTACCTTTGGAAGTGGTGCTCGATCTGCACTCTCTAGATACACATGGTCTGAGACACTCACAACTATACACTTGCAGTAATTCAAGTGAGTATTCTAGTACAGGTGTATACACATCTACGATGTGCTCTGAGCGTGCCGACTGAGCTCTCTCTCGTGATTAGGATTGACACCAACAGAAGCGCTCATCAAAAATATAAGACACACTGACATACATCTATTATCGGAGCATAGCAACATCTGAACTCATTAGACCGAGCTCAGCAGTGTTTACTATTCGTTGATTAGGTTCAATGAACGAAAACGCCGAATACAAAAACAAAATCCAACACTGCACACCTGACTTCATCGCATGAATGAGATATATACAAGACATACATGCTCCAGAGCTCTCGACAGTTGTAGCACTTCACACCAGTTCTAAAGCATCTGTTGGCTACACAAGCCGGAGGGCTCATTGTCCCTAATTCTTGCAACTTCTTCCATCACTCTTATTGAACAACATCTAGAAATAGCCAGTGGTGAAATCTCTCAAGAAGCACTTACACGACCTAGTTCATCCAGAATCTTTCTAACTTTTGTGCGACGAGTGGCAGCCTTGTTCGATGAGCTATTAGAGGCTATCTTTTAACGGTACTTCTTAACTAAGGCAATACGTGCAGCTGTGAGCGCGCGAGCTGTCTAGGGTTGTACACAGGGCGATAGAATTAACAGAGGTTGGCTGAAACGCGGTTATCACACCACAGTACACTGCGACATCAATCTTTAACCGCGACAGACACTGCCATGTTAGTAAGTGGATTATGATGCAACAGTGGCAGACTAGACGTGGTGAGTGACATGCGATCGCTGCTCGTTTGGACATCGGATGAACAATTGACAGTATACTCAACAGCCTACTAATACTATGCGCTTCATTATGCAATCCCAGCTTTTGCTCCCAGTTTCATTCCGCTATAAGAGCCAGACAATACTCCTTTGACACTTGCCGTTTGTTGTATAAACATGCTCTTAACAACACTGGGCCTCATCATTAGTGACCATAGTCTTGTATCATCACTCAGTTCTGCCTCATCACTCCCAGACCATCACCTCCTCCCTTTACTTCATTCTGTTTCACTTTGCGACCCAGTGCTATGGGCAGACAATACTGTGACCAGTCCTGTAACACACTCCCACATTTCATTGCACTTCACATCTGCGAGTGGCGAGATATTTCTCATTACACGGGCACATCGGCAGTGAGCTGCAGTACATCTCAGTGGCCCTCCGCACAGTCATTCTAGTTCTGACACGCATCATTCAAGAAGTTGGCGGGACTCTCACTCGGTATAAGCCCCTAGTTACGGATGTTACGTGAGCTGCTTACACAAAACTGCCATAAGTACGAGATAACATGCCAATTCGCGCGGATGTCGCAAAGGCATGCCATCACGACAAGAGCTTGTCAGGGCTCGAACTGTGACTTTGCTGCACAATATGACTAATGCAAACATACTATTGGATTAGCGAAACAACTATATGAGAGAGGGTAGCCAGATGGGCTCTCAGCTGCGAGTTTTGCTTCATCTGTCTGCGTAGCCATGCATAAACAATCGTGTTAATCTAAGGCCAGTCTAAGCTCGGTCGCCGACGTCGCAGCATCCGCACTGAGGGCGGCAGCGATCATCTCTAGGTGGGGGTGCGGAGCGCAGCCGCACATATATACCCGGCCAAAGCAGGGCCATTTTTTTCTGTGCTTTTGGATGCCCTGAGTCACTTTTAAGGATTACCAGGAGGAAGGGTGAGTGTGAACTACTTGATGCTTTCTGACAAAATTGCTGAGTTCAGCTCAGTTCTGCATGTCAGTTTGTGCTCTGTTTTGTGAATTCATTCCTAGGGGCTGACAGGCATGAGGGAACTTCACAGTGTTTCCTCTTCCTTGAGAAGTCTTTCATTATACGAGGATGTAACCCTGAATTGGTTAGAGATATATGGGCTGTTGGATGGAGATGGAGCTATTCGTTTTAAACCCACTATACTGTGCTTTCCTTTTGGTCTTTTAAGTGTTATGTAATTTGCAGCGGATTAAAGATCTATCTCTGAGAGGGGTTTGATGAAAACTTCATTCTATAAACCTCTATTGAGCTTCAAACCTCTGTCAGCGTTTTCTGGGGGAGTTAATAATAATAAAGCCTGACTTTTTATTGGATTTTTTATTGAATTGAGATTTTCTTTGTAAAGATGTTTGTGTTGCACATGCAGTGTATTCTACATTTCACTGCCCTGCGTGTGTTTAATCCTTTGGATTTCCTCTCCTGTGGAGGTGTGGATTGTGAGGTTTTGTGAGAGGAGCAGGTTGCAGGTGAACTTCCTGTATCCTGTTTATGTAGACAGTGTTGAGTAAAAAGAATACGTACACACTCACACTGTATTGTTCATTTTTTCATGCGGCTCTGATGCAGTCTTCCTATTCCAAGGGTTGTTTTTCTGTTCCTGTCTTTGACACTTTGTTGCATAGTGAATTGTTGATGTGTCACAGAAGTGGGTTTCCCCTCAGAAACAGGTTCTTATGCAAGGAGCAAACTCAGAAACGGCTGGTTTTCATGAGCCACACAGCCTGACACTGTTGACATTTTCAGGTTGACACTGTTATTCCTATGTTGTTACAGTGTGTACTGTTACACTTGATGTAATAGGGTTCATAAGAGGAACTGAGAGGAAGCGGTGCCTTCCTCCTGCACTGAACTCTTTTCACCTAAATTTGTTTGGAGAAACAAACAATTGACATAAACCATCTTGGTCTTTAACATGTAGTGGTTAGGAATGATGATGTTTTGTAGAGGTGGATATTGGAAGAGAGGAATATTTTTGCACCATGTGTTCTGTTGTTTATATTGTTTTCTTAGTTATGCAACGATAACAGTAACAGTTACATGGGAATTATGGCATCTAAATGGCAGAGCTGCGCAATTAATCAAAGTCTACAGCCATATCCAAATGGCAGGAGCTGCAATTTTTGGAAAGTGGTAAAATGTGTCACAACATAACATTATTAATGAAGCACTGTGTTGTTACTGAGATGCCCCCGCCTACCAGTCATCTTCTGCACAGATGGTACAAGGCCCAACAAAGCTCCCATCATCATCATTTAGACTTTTCTGCAGTGCAAATAAAATGCATAATGACCATTCCAACTAAAATCATCACTCATATTGTTTGCACAATATCTGCCTAAATTAATCAGACTTGGTCTATTTTCTTTACTAATTTACTCTTTAAAGATTTGAAAACAAGTTTGAACACAGTGGAAATTATATTTTTGACTGGTTTTGCCAGTAACCCATCACACAGAAGAAATTGTCATCACATCTGAAACACTGAAACAAAGTAACATCTGGTATTTGACCTTGAAAACTTGATTAAACAATGACTCACTTTTCAATGAGTTTTCAGACTGACATTGATTGTGGCAGTAAAGTTGGAGCAGTTACTTCATAAAAAGTGAAATAAAAAATTACAACTATGAAATATGAGTTTGTCACGGTGGCTTCATGCTGTTGACCAACAGCGTTTAGATTGACCAAATTAGCCATGTGAATGGTTGTCTGTCCTGTGTGTGTGTGTGTGTGTGTGTGTGCGTTAATAGCCTGGACCCAGCTGGGATTTGAAACCAAAATACATAAAGGATGTTTGTCTGTCATTATTCAGCTAATGAGCCTCAGATGCAGCACATGAAAACAACCACATGACACAGTACATTACCTGCTAATGCACTTTGCTGGGAATAACAATTTCCCATCTTGTAGTCTGCAGCCAGGCAGTGTGTTCTCGGCTGCAGCAGATCTATAATTCAGAGAGGAGGACATGGCCACGCTAACACGGTTTAATGAAGCAATGAATCTGAGTATGACTCATGTTATCGGAGAGTTTTGTCCCCTTTTAGATCTGAGGGCGATTTATCTCCTTCACCGTCAGAGCCACAACACTGTCACACACAGGTGGACTGGGTTGGGAACCTGTCTGCAGTGAAGAGACAGAAAAGCCTTTGAATAAAGGGTCAAGGCTGCTCAGAAATAGGTTCATGAAACCTCAGAATTAGTGTCTGTAAGTGTTGAACAGTGACATGTTTCAAAGTGGAGGCAGCCACACAGAGAAGTCATGCTGTCACAATATGCTGAGAGTAGAGATTCAGAGCTGTCTAGCTGACTGAAGGACGAACCACTGTATGAAATCTATTAGCAATTGGAAGCAGCAAAATAGACATTAATTTATATGAATAGGCTTCAAATTATGACTTCCATGCCAAGCTACATTGTAGTCTTGCATTTATGACATGGTGGTTCATTACATCAGATCAGTTTAACACATTTTTCACATTTAAACAGTGCTTATTAGGCTTTTTGCAGTATAATATCAGATTCCTCATGACAAGTGACAAATTGAAGAGTCTCTTCACTTCCTCACTCAAAGCAACGTTCAGAGCAAAAGGCTGGCAGCAAAAACAAAGTCAACTGTAAAGATCAAATAAAGAAACAAACCACCGTAGGCTGTGGTTTACTGGGATTTTAGAACAGCTCTGCACAGTGGTAATTTATTACTACATATACACACAGCAACCAAAAATAATAATTTATTGATAACAAATAATAATTTTTCTGCAAGCAATAGTTCTTCAGTGACATTTTGCAGAAAGGTTGCCAAGCAACAAACAAACGCAGTCCTTTTACAGTGGGGCGATTATTAACATTTAACCGCCATTAATGCTGCAAATGTTGCAGAAGGGTGCAATGATGTTAACGCTCCCAAGGTTAGCACTCGTGTTAGCAGTCCTGCTAGCACTGCATGGGTGTTTCAGGATGGTTCTTGTGTGTTTTAATTGTGCTGTGCCAGGAACATTGGATATTCCCCTGGCATCTCCTCTCAACGTTGTTCGGACTCCAGGAAGATTCCATGAATGATTCATAATTATGCCAGTACTACTCATTTCTCTTGCCTGCAGGCTCGCATCACAGAGTTTTTGTACAGTGGTGCTTCACGAGCAGTGGTTGATGTTTGTCTTGGTGCTTTACAAATCTGTGGAACAAACGAAGTTCAGCCCCATCGGCTGTCTAGTATTCTCAATGCTAGGAGAAAACACCCCCCAAAGAAATTTAAGTCAAAAGCAACTGGACTTGGTTATTTGTCTAGGAAGACATTTCACCTCTCATCCAGGAGGCTTCATCAGTTCATGTAGCATCTGACCAGGCTGGGACTGGTCCAACTAACTGGTGTGGAGACCCTAACCTCTTGTGGGGGTGTTCACAAGACCGATGATGTCACTGGAAACCCTTTGTGCTCCATGTGCCAACGACAGTCGTTGGAGTGACAGTCGTTGGTGGGAAGTTGATTTCGACTTCGTTAGTGCCCTACTGTGTTATAACGACAGTCGTTGGAGTCACAGGAGGCCATTTGTGAACAGTTGTTCTTTGAGGCTAGATTGTTGAATCTCCTGGGAAGGGATGAAAAGGGCAGCATTGTAAATTGGAGATAGGTGGTGTCTCAGACCTCATCCTCTGTTTAGGGATTGTTTTCTCTACTTTTACATAGATGGCTTCTTTTACTCCTTTTTCAAACCATCTGTCCTCTCTGTCCAGGATGTGGACATTGTTGTCATCAAAGGAGTGGGCTCTCATCCAAGAAGGTGAAACGTCTTCCTAGACAAATAACCAAGTCCAGTTGCTTTTGACTTAAATTTCTAAGGTTGATAACGATGACCTGGACAAATGAGAATATTCACAGGCTTCTAGGAGAAAACAAATGTTTCCATCATGTTGCAGTTACATTATAATGACACATATACCAACTGTAACTTTTATCAGTCACTTGGGAGCGATGTCACAATATCAGTTCACAACTGAATCAGACATTTAATACTATGAGTATTTAACAACAGCCATAATCAGAATCAATGATCTGAACACAACTTTGACAGTACACCTCTTATAATGAAAATAAAGCTGTTATATCACCGTGCTGATGAGATGAAGACTGCCTGGGGTCTAAACAGATCTTCTGCCAAAGCACAGCAGAGATGAGATTCCTCATTTTTCACTCCGATGGTAAACACCAGCGAGGAAGTCAGTTTGTCTCTGAGTAATTGTTTTTTATTCAGTTGCCTCCTCCTCAAGCAAAAAAAACAGATTACCTATGTCTTTATGAAATCTGCAGTTTCTCCAATCAATAGCTGTCATCAGAGGCAGCGAGGTTTCCCTGCTTTGTCGCAGTGAAGTTGTGTCTCTGTGTTCGGTTTTGGGAGGAAACTGTGCTCACGCTTCATTAAAGAGTAATCAGTCAAAAGGACAGGACAGCAGCTCGCCCTCCGCTTGGTGGATTCAGATTGTGCTCAAGTCTGCACTTCCACCTCCTTTTCCTCCCTCATCTCTCTCCACTCAGTATGGATGGCTTTGATTTTGCTTTAGGATAAGAAAGCTGAAAGGTCAGGCAGCAGTTTGTCTCACGTACAGTATCTTGCCCTTGGCATCTCTCCCTTCTTTTGAATTCTCCCCCCCCGCTCTGATCTCTCTCACCCTTTCTCTGCCTGTTTCTTGTTGTCTGTCAAGTCCTTTGTGGACTCATGTTACTTTGAATTTATTCTGACACCATCTTATTTGCACTTTCAAAGATTCCACCTCCTCATCTCTTTCATCTAAGACATGTCTAAAATACTTGGTCTCTTCTCTCTGACCAGCCATCTGTCTTCTGCTTCTTACACATAACTCAGCTGTAATCATTCACTGTGGCTCATCATCCCTTTAGTTTCCTCTGCTACTTCCGTCTGTCAAGTGGGCAAACAAGCTTAATTGTTTGCCCACTTGACAGTCATGTCTCGAAATAAGTGACTAATTTTTCACTGATTAGTCACTTCTCTCTTGTTGTGCGCATGAAGAATTTAGCACTGACGCAGGGAACATCAAAGACTGCCACACTTCCGAAATTAATGTTTTGTTTTGTTTTTTTGCTTGGTAATACACTCTCAAAACTTCCTGTGCTCATGAAGCAGAAACAGTATGAATAAAAAATAATTTTCATAACTGGTTCCTGAATATTAGTCAAGAGGGAACTGACTTGGATTGCAGGTGGAGGTGTGTGAGGTACGCTTATCTCTTGCTTCCCTGTTGTTTTATGGATTTCACTGGTTTAACAGTGGCACAATATTGTCCTTACAACTGAATGTTGAGTGTAGGGCTGGCCTGATTATCATATTTTGATAATCGAAGGTTCGCGGACATAAATTCTATCAAAATCGAAGCTTCGGCGGCCGGGGGGGGGGGGGGAGGGGGGGGCGATCGTAGCGGAAATAATGAAAGTAATGGCAAACAAACACAGCATATCTCCAAAATCAGTCAGGTGCCAAATAGCCCACTCATTTTAATGTAACAATTGCCGATGAGAACCGTGTCAAAAAGGAAAAAAGAAAAAACCAAAGGTCAGCCCTAGTGGAGTGACAGAGCACAAATTACATTAAGCCTTTCTTCACTGACCTCACACTGCAATTTTCTTAGAACTACAATTTGTGGACTGTAACGTGATTGAATGAAGATGTTGCTCCTCAGAAATAAAATGTTCCTTGAGTCCGAGGTGTTCTTTGCCTCCAACAACACTGCAGTGGGCGGGGCTTTTTCTGTGAGTGCCCGGGGTCAGGGCCCTGCTGCATCAGCCGTTCTGGCTGCTCAGTCTCCCAAGGCACCAGCTGCCTCTCCAGCCTCGTCTCCCCATGTCTCCTGTGACCCCCCTCCATGCTACAGGGTCACCATCAGCCAGCCAGCCATGACAGGCTCCTTTATAAACAGTGTGATGGTGGTGATCTCACCTCACCTCAACCAACCACTTTAACTTTCAGCTTTATGTTGTCCTGATGATATCTAACATTTGTTCCTTTGAGTTCACACTCACTTATTATAAGTTGATATCAGGGCAATGTGCTGTATCCTGGTTCGGCGCCAGTTGGGAATCTTTATTGCACGTCTCTCTAACCCCCTGGTTCCTAATGAAGAAAGAAAAAGAAAAACTATGATTGTCAGAAAGCACTGACAACTCTAGTTTTCAACCTCTTTTATAACTAGAGTTAAAGAATCGTTCTAAACAAATGTTTGTTATCTCAAAAACCACGTGTTATATTTTATTTGTTACAGAATGAGACCTCCCATGGAAATGGAAATAATGTAAACATCATATGGGTGTAACATAAATCTTTGTTTAAAAAAAGAAGAGAGAATATCTGTTAATATATCCTTGTGATCTCTGGAAATATACATTATACTGTAGTACAGTAATTATGTAACACCTAACCATGTCCAGGACATACCCTAATCCCTAATCACCCAAATGTACACGGTGACCCTGGACAGAAATAATTCACTGATACAACAGAAGCTAATTTTACATTGTTTGTATATTGGAAATATACAAAATCAAAACAAACAAATAAAAAGAACAACTTGTAACATAATAGCACCACAGATGAAAGCTAAAACACACGCTGCAAGTCAGACTTAATTGTAATAGAAATATACTGTATACAGTTGTTCATTTAATAATTAAAGCCCACTGAATATTGGATTTACATTAGCTGGAATAGAATTCAATTTTACCTTAAGTGCAGCACTGTAATGAATGCATTTCCATCTGAACAGATGTGCTTTGCATAGAAATATGGCTCAGGAGACATTCTCCCTTTCTGGTCTAATTACCCACAGTGCAGTTTACAGCTAACATTGCTATAGTGACAGCATCAGATATTCTATTCTTACTTCATAAATGGTATTCATAATGGAGTTTGTTCTCGTTCATCTCATTACAAATGATCCTCCTGTGATATTGTTTGTCAGCTGTAATGAAGCTGTGTCACTGAGCCCACATAACTGTCAAAAGTTAACCTTGACACGCAGTTGCAAAGGGTGGTGATATAAAAAACCTAACTTTAGGGCCTACAGTATGTGTGTATAAAGACAGTAGCTCAGATTTAAATATAGATTAGCTTGAATTCAAAGAAAAAAATAGTTCCCATGCATTCAGATGTAATCTGTATACATTGGGTTGTGTGAAAGTCAGCTAGCATGTGAAAAAGCAAATACTGAAAGCTAAAACATCAGCTTAAAATGGATGGTTGATTTAGTTTTCTTAGAATCTAGCCTAATGGATGAACAGTTAAAATATTTAATTACTGTAAAATGGAACATGCAAATTGGTTTTAATACCTCAAAGTATCCCAATAAAGAAATAGTTTGCTGCAAATGAAAACATCTGAAATTGCTAAAATTGCTAAAAAAAAAATATTAACATAAATTCAACAGTATGCACCTTTGTATTACTAATAATAATGAGTTTAAAATCCACAGTACAGTTGGAACATGACAAGGTTGGGAACCATTAAAAGTGTACCAAGAAATAATCTAAAAATGAAATAATCAAAGAGCTAAATCATTTGCCATGCAGACTGACCCTTTGATTTCACGCTGGGATGCTTTAGGCTGGACTATAAGCAAAGTATAATGTATAATTAACAACATGCTTCATATTAAACGCAGTGTAATCTGGATCAAACGCACCCTCTGCCAACTAGAGCAGATTGGCAGGAAAACAGAGAAGGGGGGGTGGTGGTGTTCTTTTGCTCTAAAGCCAATGTGCATTTGCTGTATTTCATGAGCTTTCTGCATGTCTCTTTAGATGCAGTCCAGACAGTAAAATCAATTGGCCAGAGTGGTGGAGTCCTGGTTGAGTTTTAACTGCATCATGGGGGCGACAGAAATCCAGTCCAATGGTGTCTTGTAGTCTTTTTTGTTGCTGCCTTTATAGGACAATAAAAACCACTGTGGTAATCTCCCTATATCTCTTTTATCTCTACCCACAGGCAAACAGACATGCCCTCCGGAGAAATTTGACTGTGGGGGATCCACCAACAAGTGTGTCTCGTTGTCATGGAGATGCGATGGGGAGAAGGACTGCGAGAACGGTGCGGACGAGGAGGACTGCGCTTCCGGTGAGTTTCTCAAAGTTGGGCATCAGTTCTCGTCTTTAAAGGGATAGTTTACCCAAAATTGAAATTTCACTCATTATCTACTCACCCTCATGTGGACTAAGGGCTGGGAGAAGTTTCAGAGTCCTCCGTGGCTTCTCTGAGTTACAGGGGGTCTCGGCGTAGCAGTGCATGTCCATATAACGGTTGCAAATGGATACAAACTGTCTTCGTAACAAAAAGACACACCAAAAGACATCCAAAGACCTCCATGCTGCTCGTATGTAATGTCCGTCTTGTATTGAAGCCCCGAAATGCGAAATTGTCCCGAAAAAAATTAAATAAGTCTATATTTCAAGCTTGTTTTGTTGCGGAAGCTTCTCAGAGCTCCTCTTCCCGGTTCGTCAAATTTGGACTAACTGGGAAGAGGAGCTTCTGCTCTCCCAGCCCTTAGTCCACATGAGGGTGAGTAAATAATGAGTGAAATTTCAATTTTGGGTGAACTATCCCTTTAATGAAAAGAAGAATAAGAAAACACATGGGTAATTGCTTCAGGTGGTTTTATTTTTATTTTGCTGCATGCGCTACCTCTGTTTCAAATAGTGGACGTGACAGATGTGCAGCATTGAACGACTTGACGAGGCTTGAAGTCAGTAGAATGAAGAGAAATCACAGCCCTCCTTTTTTGTATGAGGGTTTCATCCTCTCTGAGCTCGCTTATCATCCAGAGGCTTAAGACATTAAAGCACAGTAGGAAATACTCAATATAATTAGAGGGATTTGAAGTGAGGTTTGATTTAAGCCAGCTGCAACAACAAGGTCCTCTTTGATGTGCAATGTCTTTTTTTGTTTTTTCTTTTTTTTCCCCCAGTTGGAGAATATCAGATATGTTGCAGCTTTTCTGGTGATGTTTGGATGCTTCTGTCGTCACATTTTTGAACCTTTAGTCTTTAGCCTTTCCACTGCAGGGCTCTCAAAACCATCAAAAATGACATCACCCCTATACAACCAATCAGACGACTCAACCGTGCGGCTGCCCCCTCCCCCCTGACAACCCCTGCAGGGACTATCCTTGCCCTACTTCTGAGGAGCCGTGAAGAATCGGCTCCTTCTTTTCTCTCTCCCTTGCCTCTTCACGTCAAGAAAAATTGATTGAGGCAACAGAGCTCAGGGGGGTGTGGTGCTCAGACTTTGAAGATTGTGTAAAATGGCACGTGGCGACAAATACACAGGGGGAGAGAAAAAAGCCATCTCCTTATTATCCTATATAAATGATTTTTGTTTTTACAGATATCTGCTCCGTTTCAGTTGTATGTGAGTGGGTGGTTGCTGAGAGTGTGACAGCCTGGCATCTAACCAGTTCAAGTTTATTTGTTAATACACTCAATTTTGAGTATTTATTTGATTAAATATTTGGCATTAAATAAAAAAAAAAAAGTTTACTTCTTGAATAAATATTTACCCATTTCTCTTTAAAGGACTTAATTTACAATAGCTTCTAATTTGTAGAGTTGTAAAGATATTTCTTTTGCCAGATCAGCCTGTTAAGTGGCCCGTCAAAGAGTCCTCGCCTCAAAGTGGCCCCACGCACTCATGCCAGAGCAAGTAGTAGCGATTCCATCGACTTTAGATCTAATGCCTTCTTAGCTTAGATGGCTTTTCACTGTGCTGTCCATTGAGACGCAGTCTAGCCTGTGCTAATCCTTTTTTCATTCTAATGTCTGTATTGATGCGGCAGTCTTAAGCTTCTCAGTGGGGACATGAGGGCAGGCAGCAGGCTGCCACCCACCCAGGCAAAGGCCAAAATCCCACCAGAGGTAAACACCGCTCAGCATGACCAGGAGGAAGAGGCTGTCCCCAGCAGCAGCACGGTGCTGGGCAGCATCACAAATGAGCTGTGTGAAGCGCTGCTCAGGCCAGCTATCTGAAAAGTGATTGGACCTGATGCTGTGAAAGGGCAAGAAAGTTTTGAATGTTGCCTCACGGCAGCACTAATTTTGCTGCAGATCTCTCACATTTACAGTCATGACGCAAGGCGACGGAAGGAGTGATGGAAATCACCAGTGTCTCAGTGCGTCTGTTTCGTTGCGGGCTAGCTGTTGGCATGCGGGCAGCTGGAGAATTGACTTCAAAGCAGCATTAACTCAGCTGTATGTTTAGGTTGAGAGAGAGAAGATGAATGAACAAAGATGTGTGAAGTGACACAGCTGCAGTCGTACAAGAGTGAGAATGAAGCTTTTTAATGAACAGTGTATGTTTCCTGTTGCATTTTGTTCTTGCCAGCGAAGGCTCAGCTGTGAGCCTCAGTCTGCACAGCTGGAAATGTGGATCCAAGTGACAGAGTTGTGTGTGGAAGCACTTCATTCAAAATACTGAAGCACGAATTAAGACCCTGTCACCACTACAGAAAGCTGGCCATTCAATGTTGAGAGGAATCCTTAAGAGCTGTACCCAGCAGAATCAGCATCATCTGAGCTGAAACAGTGGCTCGTTCATCTTTTCTCTTTCGCACCTGTTGTGTTTTAGTGTGACAGGCAACTCATCATGAGTGTCCAGGAGTATAAATGACCAGATTATTATGTTAGATAGAAGCAGCACCTCACTGCCTCTGTGTTGTGGTCTTGTGCTCTTTAATTAAAGGGGATGGAAACAACCACACTCTGGTTTTTGCAACACGTGTGGTCAGTTTCATGTAAACACTGACAAATCAAAAACAAATCAATAGTTGTAGACGTGAATTCACATTTACTGGGCAGTTCTTATGACCTGACCCACCAGAGAAAATCCAAGCAAAGTTGGCTCTCTTTTTTTCTCCAGTCACATTAAAGGGAAACTTAGTTTTTTTTCAACCTGGGCCCTGTTTTCATATGTTTTTCTGTATACGTGAGTGATGGATAATCAACAATTATTGAGGTGGCTCCAGTATTGAGCAGGGCAGGCAGCCTGCAGCCCAGCTAACACTCTTCAACCGGGCAAATGGCTCCGTATAAATGTGCATTTTTTTTCACACTGACAGACTCAGATAGCTTAATGAGTGTCCAACGACATACTAGAAAGGAGAAATGAACGTATGTCGCTACCTTTAGCTGGAGGTCGCTGTTTGTTGTGATCTGTGTCCAAATCTCACCACGCTAGAAATCCCTTTCATCCACGTCGTCCACATCGGGCAAAAATTCAGCCATGACTTTTTTTAAAAAACCTTTTATTTAAAACTAAAGTGTTAAATACTTTGTCGTTTAGTATTATAACTATTAATGAGGAAACGGGAGACCAGGAAGCTTTGCACGTCTGCATGTATTGCACTTCAACTCAGGACACAGGAAACATGACGTCACTTCACAACACATGACACAGGGGGGCGTAACTGTATCCCTGTAGGGACAAACTTAGGCTGTCAATACACAACATAAAGTAACAGTGTTTGGTAATCCAACAGAAAATCACTCTGGTCGTCTCTCTTCCCCTCAGTCAGGTACTGTAACAGTATTCCCCACCGGTGTTTTGCCGCGAGTTATCGCAAGATTTTAGAACGAGATTTCTAGCGTGGTGAGATTTGGGCACAGATCACAACAAACAGCGACATACGTTCATTTCACCTTTCTAGTATGTTGTTGGACACTCATTGTAACTATCTGAGCCTGTCAGTGTGAAAAAAATGCACGTTTATAGGGTGGACTTTAATGGGAGCCACTTGCCCGGTTGAAGAGCGTTAGCTGGGCTGCAGGCTGCCTGCCCTGCTCATTACTGCAGCCACCTCAATAATTGTATTATCCACCACTCACGTATACAAAAAAACATGTGAAACAGGGCCCAGGTTGAAAAAAAAAAACGAAATTTCCCTTTAAGTTTACCCCTTCACTGTACCTTGTGACTTTACCAAGCTCTGCAGGGAGGATGGGTTTTTGTAGGCCAACCCACAAGTTAGCATCACTGGTTCCCCCGGCAAGAGGACGCTGGGATCTTTGCGTTAGCCTTTGGACTGTTGAAACAAATAAGCTCTTACTTATGCATGTGGTTCGCCAAGATGATTCATAAAAAGCACTTTTATCATGTTTTAAGCCTTAAAAATGTAACCGTTGGCTAAAAATAAACACTGACAATTAATGCTACCGTCTTTTATTTAGCACACTTAGCTCTTCAAAAGTCTTTCCTCTTAGAAAGTCAGTAATAATGTGCAGGAGTGCAAGTATAAAGTCATTATACAAGGTTGAGTTATATCAGTTTCCATGCTCAGTGTGATGCAGTTTACGTTCTCAATGGGTTTGAATCTGACCTGCGGCCATTTGCTGCATGTCGTCCCCTCTTTCTCCCTGACTTCCCTGTCTCTCTCTCTATCTCTATTGCACTATTAAGGAAATGGTAAAAATGGTCAGACTATATGTACTGAGGTATTTTATGTTGCCAGATAAAATATGAAAATGTTGATTATTTAGGATATTTAATCAAAATCTTATTTAAATCTTATTCAAATTTAGACACATGTCACAAATCCACACTGTAATCTGGTGGGGTAATGAGCCAGTAAGTTGTCAAAGCATCAACACAAACCTTCCTTTCGTTAACCGACTATGAACAAAGACGTTAGGCTCTCCAAAACTGACTGAGCTGGAACGTACTCGGTTAGCCTCGTGTGCTCTGCTATTAGTAGAAATTTACAGAGTGCATAACCCGCTGCAGACTTGAAAAAGTAAATCTTGCAGAGGCATCTTGCTAATTGAGTCGTCCACATGATGAATTATGTATTAAGTAGAAATTCTCCCCTCACCAGAGGAAGCTTTCCCTGATCAACATTACATTAAGCAGCAGCTCGAGAGAGTGAGGCTCTGCAAGAAAGTTGAACTGTGTCCTCAACCCTCAGCGATGTGGAGATTAATGTGCACTTACTCACCGGGGCATCTCTCCTGAGCTCGCCTGTGTTCTGGGATACACTATAGGAGGCACAGGAGCCAGTCTGGATTGCGTGTTTGCGTTCGTACCCACACACTGCCTGGTGTGTACATACGATTTTCCTGTGAGGTAGTAGTTTTGCTTGTTTCCTTTATTCATATTTAACGCTGCTTTGATAGTATGAGGAAAACAACTACCTCCTGTGCTCCGTACAGCTGTCTCACTGTCTCTGTGGTGGAACTGAACTGGCAGACACCGTGCATCCCCAGTGATGAAGCTTTCACATGGGACCGTTTTACAGGACTTAAGTGCTTCACAAACAAAATTTCCTCCTTCATTTCAACCTTTTAATTGTAAATGTAGATTTATAGTTAAGCCTAACGTTGCGTCCCATCCCAGCACTTATTCTATCTCCTCCATCCCCTGTGGAGCGAAGTCAGTAATGATACCAGAGAGGAGGTTAAAAACTCCACTTCTTGTTCTCTATTATCCTCACTTGGTTGTTACTGTGGAGAGAGACAAGCCTCCAGTACGAGTACGGCTGTGTTTGCTCTGTAAATGTGTGTGGCATCACAGGAAAGGTCAATCACTGAGCTATTTCCCCCAGTGAAGCATTGTGACCTGTCTCAAGTGGACAGCTGTGTGTGTGTGTGTGTGTGTGTGTGTGTGTGTGTGTGTGTGTTTACTCTGGCTTTGTCTTATATGTCTTTGTATAGCAGTAGTAGTATTGCAGTAGTTCCACCGACCTTCCGCGGTGGCTGTAGCTGCACAGCAGAACTGGGCTCACTGAGTGGAGCAGACAGGTCTGAACCGTCCCTTCAGTTTAAATCTGTGGATACCTAAGAAAGCCCAGAGGATGCTGAGCTACACAGACAGTGACTGATGTGCTCGGAGGTATTTGTGCACAGATAAAAAATAAATAACTCTTTGCATGCTCACACACAACCTGCGTGTCGTTCTTTTCATCCAGCCGCACCCTTTCGTTCCCTCCCGCACAAAAAAACAATTTACTCACATTTCACACACACACACACACACACACACACGCACACACACACACACACACGCTGCAATGCTAATCTGAGTGGAACAACCATTCATCTCTTGCCTCTACATCTGAGCCACTGGTTGCTGCTGGCAACAGTCTCCCATCATCAAAACTGCCAGACAAAGTCACCGGTGTAAATATCCTGGTGAATTTATATTTGTTAACCAATATTGCATGACTTCTATTTAATTCTATATTCAGACCCAAAGATGTTCTTGCCTTTATAAAAAATGAAGCTTGTTTGTAGACATTTTTAAAGTTGGTGAACCAAGTAATAAAAAATAAGGCCCAGAGGAGATGTGAGTCCATGAACAGTTTCAGAAAGTTAAAACAGGTTTCTCATTTTAGAGTAATTTTATTTTTTTTGTCCATAAGTTTGTACTCAATATTCCTTAATGACAAAGTAATGTAATTTTTGCCAGTCTATTAAAAAATGTAAATCTGTCATTTACAATTCAGACCCTCAACTCAGTAGTTAATAGAAACATCTTTGGCAGTAATTGGAGCCTCTTGGGTAAATGTCTTTGCACACCTGGATTTAGCAGTTTATCCCACTCTTCATTATCCACTACAACACTTACTTGTGTAGTGCTTCAGGTCATTGTCATGTTGAAAGGTGAACTGTGCACAATAGCATGACGTGTCACCACTGTGCTTCATCACAGGGTTGGTATTGGTCAGTCTAGCTGGTCTCCTTCCAGCTGATTCATTCATCTCTGTACAGAATTTTTGAAGCTCTCGAGCTCACAGTACTGTAAAGAGGTCTGAATGTGTGTTATTTTTCTTGTTTAATCAAACTGCCATAAACAATTAAGCCAATAGATGGATGATAAGTCTGACAAAACAACCCACTGAGTGATTCCCACTGTGGTTTATTTACCATTTAGAACCCACTGGCTTGTACAACATCATCGCACACAGGCAGTCTGTGGTCTCAAAGTTGCTCAAAAGTCTTGAAATTCATTTACACAGAGCCCCCGCTGGAAAACAAAGTCCCTCTCAAGTGTAACCAGGCCATTCATGTACATTACTAATGGTCTTCCCCTTGTGTAATAATGCACATGTTGAGTCTCCTTAATTATTTAGTGCCAAATTAGTATGGAGTGAGGGCAGGGGCATAACAGGGAGAGTAGTTGTAAAATACATCAGAATCTGATGGAGCCTGTTTAATATTAATGAATCAGCAACACACGCTTTTCATTTTCCCTGTGCCTCTGTGGCAATCACAAGGGCAGCAGTAAAGTGATTAAATGTTTACAAAGAAAAAAAAGACACAGTGACTTTAATGTATGGTATAATTACATAGGATAGTAATTAGGACGATGTTTTTTCAAGCTGAGGATATGTTCACCCAGTTTAACTCGTCACGTGGGAACGCACATGGTTCTCTGTTTTCTTGTACAAGCAGTTTAGTTTCTGTTTGATTATAGTTCAGGAGATATTTTGTATTTCTATTCACCTACTGTAGCTTTTTAAAAGTGCTAAATGTGAGTTTCTCTTGACCAGAGAGCAGGTTGGACGCTACAGTGACTTGCTACCACAACAAGACAGGATGGGATGGGTTTAGCTACTGTACTTAGCATGACTGCAGTGTTTTTCCTCAACTGACTATGTAGTACAGCAGAAACTACTAGCGTCCACAAATATTTTGATTTCCACTTTGATCCTCAATTGACCCTTCGCCAACTCCTCCCACAAACGGCTATTGTCCAATCCTACGTTAGCAACCGTAACTATAGGCCTGGCAAGCTTTCCGCAGTGAGTCATTACGTTTGCTTTTGTGGACGCATTTTGAGACTAGGACGAAAAACATTTGTTTGTAGAGAAGGATGTTGTTGTTGCCGCTGCTACTACGGCGGTGGCGGCGGCAGCAGCAGCAATATAGAGATGTTCAGATACGAGCGGACTTTTTTTTCGACTTGAGCAAGTGTAAATATGGGGATAACCATATGTTCACCTCCGAAATGACAGCTGTAGCTACTTTTACCGCGTTTACCTGGGCTTTTAGGCGAGGGATCCTCCAGGCAGGGACTGCTTTCACTGACTGATACAGCGGTGGGAGAAAAAAAAACAGCAGCGAAAGCTGTATGTGGCTCACAATCGCCCAAAAACTTGCAGTGTGACAACGTTTCATGACCAGTGAGATGACCTAAGTCTTCGTGGGTTGATAGACGGTAAAATTACCGGTCCTTACTGCTGCTCTGTACATTGTCCAGTCGTGTCGTTGAACAGATGTTTTATCCTCCTGCGCGAGTCACGTCACTGAAAACTATGAATGATCTTTGTGACTTCTTCTCTCTATTATCTCAGAACAGTTTATCCAGAAATTTGCTGATGTTTCCTTTGAAATCGATACCAAATACTGCCAGGAGCATGGCTGGGAGTGAAAGCTTGCCCGCCGTAGCAACAGTAACCAAGGGGGCGGGGCTTACGCGAAGGGTCAATTGAATACTGTGTCTGTTAAAAACCAACCAGAGAGGGATGTGCAAGATGGCTGATATTTGGAGAGATGTGAGCTCTCTGCTGCAGGTCACTGCTGATACTGATACTCTAAGAAAAAAAAAAAAAAAACCTTAACAGCAGTGCTAACAGCCAAAGGCAGCAGTGTTGAAGCTGAACTCCCTGTGGTTTAGTGTAAATATCAAATTGTGCTTCTCCCTGTGCTGCCGCTCACTGTGGGAACCCCCAACACTCTTCACAGCCTGAGTGCTTTTTGCCAGATATCCAGGCATGACTAGAGCTGGAGGAAGCTGGAGAGTGAGAGAGAAGGATTTAAGGAGGCCTGGAGGTTGGCTTCATGAAGACGACAGGCACAGAGCAAACTTCACCTTCCTGCTCGGAAACATTTAAGTCACGTAGGAAGGGACAAGGGCCAGTGCTAGTTTCCTCTTCGTTGAGGGAGATTCACATTTATTGTCAACTCTGACTTATATGGTGGCATGTGTGCTAATGACCCATCAGAGAGAGACAGAGCGAGAGAGAGTGCTGTCTATTTTCTGTCGCTCCTCAGGAGAAGAAGACTCTGTCATCCCCTCTCCCTCCTCCTCAGCTCTCCTGTCTCCTCCCCTGTTATGATACCAATGAGTCTGTCTGATAATCTCCTCCTGGGCCCCTGTATCTGAAGCTCATTTAACCCAACATGATCTATACATTTCAGACTGTCTTCACTTTAAATTGTTGCAGTCTGTAAAGTCTGGTCAGACCTTTTATATTATCCATTAGATTCCACTTGTAAGCTATTAAAGGACCAAGTGTATTTATACACTTATATATCAGACACAATGTTTTACAGGAGCATGGGAATGAAACAAATTGAGCAGGAAACTCAGCACACCATTTTAAAAGGAGTGCTGTTGTGATAACAGGCATTAAAAATAAACAAGTGCACAACATTTCTCATGCGTTATTGATAAATAAATAGAAAATGTTTTAAGCTCTGATTTAATTGAGCTAAGAGTTTCAGCAAATCTCAGCTCTTCAGAAAGCTTGTTCCAAAGGGTGGGAAAAGAGAAACTAAAAGCTGCTTCACCTTGTTTGGCTGTGGGGGATGTTGAAGGAGAGAAGGTAACAGCATATTGACAAATCTGTATAATCAAAGTGAATGCTAACCCCCCCCCCAGTTCCCTGCAGACTCTCATTTGCACTTTACCCCTCCCTCACTCTAATGGTTTCCATCTTTCTGTTGGTCTCCCAGATGCCAAGGCCTGCCCCACTGGTGAGTTCATGTGCGCAAACCGCAAGTGCTTGGCCACGGTCTACGTATGCGATGGGGACGACGACTGTGGAGATGGCAGCGATGAGCTCAAATGCACCTCCCCCCTCACCTGCGGGCCCAACCACCTGCGCTGTAACACCTCAGAGTGTGTGCCGCTCATGTGGAGCTGTGACGGAGACCCCGACTGCTCCGACAGCTCAGATGAGGGGCCAGAGCGCTGCGGCGGGGACGGGGTCCCCTACTTGACCAACCATAGGGCAAACTGCACCGCTGGAGAATTTCGCTGTGCCAATGGAGAGTGTGTGAGACTGACCTGGAAATGTGACGGAGACCCGGACTGCAAGGACAAGTCTGATGAGTCTGACTGCCGTGAGTTTCTCTTCCTGTTTCCTCTCTTTGCCTCTCACTCTATGTCTCCACAGATACTGTAGCTTTTCTCCCCTGTGGCCTTGTCTCTCTTTCTTTTATTTTACCTTTTGAGAGCTTCATGTTCTCTATTGTATCACATCTCTCTGTACTCAGAAGGTCGTTCTCTTGTCTTGCACGCTGCTGTGTCTGAGGATTTTTGTACAGCATGTGTAACTGGGCTGAGAGATAATTCCAATGCAATGCAACTCTTTACAGTACATGTGTAACCAAGGTTACATAAAGAGGCTGTGTCGTACGTCATACTTAAGCAATATCATACCTACAATCCAGTCACAGCCAGGGCTCCAGTGGAGTATTGCTTGTGCAGTATATAACAGCTCTACAAGCACATAATAACAGTACAGTATAATCATAAGTTATTTAGCTACGCTAACACAAACTGTTCTGCAGCACTGTTGATAGCAACACTAACATTTTCCTAACCTGAAGACTAGAAGTGTGTTCAAATCTCCTAGTAGTTCCCTATGAAGTGGACTACACGGTGTTCAGCCATGTTAAGTAAGATTCCTAACTATAAAGAGCAAAGGTTCATTATTTCAAGGGAAACTGAACTGAGCTGGGAGGAAGTGAACACCGTTGACAAGTTGACAAGAAGATTTCCCATCAGCCATTGCACCTGCTTGTAAATTGATCATTGATTTGTTTGTAACATAATTACATACATTTCAATAGAATACATGTTCTAATAGTGAGAGTTTTGGTTTCAATTATTCAACATTTTATTGTTGTTGTGTAAAATGTCATCAGTAGCAGCAACAGATATCCACGGTATTTTATGTTACCAGGGTGACAGATGGAGGTCAAGGAAATGTGTTTGTGATGTTGCAGGATGTTCCCAGTGGAGGACGTTCCCTGATATTCCCTGAACAGGGAGTAGGGAGCACTATCTATGTACACTGTGGATCGAAACACAGCCTAGCCTGCTAATGTTTTTACTTGTGTGCTCTGAATGTATCCAGGCCTCTGTCCTTCCCTCCATCCTCCTCTGATAATCTTATGTAATTAAATTCAGTTAATCCCTCTGTAATTATAGTCATCTTTTTAGCAATCTAAGATAAATAACTGTTAATGTGAGGCTAATTATCAGTGAATTGAACACCTGTAAAGCAGAGTGATACATGCATGATGCAGTAAAAAAAGTCCCAGTGCTGTTCTCCACATCAGCTCTCATGGGCTGTCTCTGATCCAATCAAATTACTTTGTAGGAACTGCTGTATAATTGTAAGCAGATCATTGTACACATTAAAGAGACTTGATTTTTAAGCGTTCCGTTGATAATAAATATTTAATCCTGCGAGAACAGAGAACAAATAGTATAAAATCTTAACAAATATTTGGTTCTCTCTTTGTCAGTTTCAGATACATAGAGAACTGAAAACATCTTAAGAAAACATACACAAATGAATAAAACACTACATTGTGTTGTGTGTGTTGTGTGTATTTACAGTGCATATATTGTCAAACTGATGAAGATGTTTCCTGAATTTCTTAGTATTTTCTCTCTTTGCATATGTTTCTTGAGTCACAGTGCATTGAGCTCTCAGGGCCACCATAGAATTAGTCTGTAGGATGGAGGTGGTACACATCGCTGCAGCTCAAGGCTGCTGAGTTGTGGTTGTTTTCTTTGATTCTATGCTGTATTACCGCCACAAAATCATATTCAAAGATGGCTACACAGCAATCAATTCCCCACACTTTCAGGAGTGCAACTGGAGGTCAGTTGTGTTATACATTATCTGTGTGTGGACAGTTTACACCTCAGTAAGATAATGTGTCTGATATGAGACTGGAGAGTGGGGGGGGGGATCTCAACAAACAATATTTCCTGCCTCTTCTGAGGTGTTACTTTGTCATTTAGCACATTTCCACTCTGCTGGGAGTTGGTTTAGGTGTTTGTTTGTTTTCTTTTACTAAATGTGTCGGATAAAGAATGTGTTTCTGTTGATAAACACCGCGTGAAGATGAGGCTTTGTGATAAAACAGCTTTTCCTATTAGCTGGTCATGGATGGGGGAGCCCTGAAGCCTCCGTCTTACTAAGCTTGAGTGTGAAGCCCAGATAGTCCCACTATTCATTATCAAGATGTGTGGTGCACACTTCAAACCCACCACTCACACTCTACAGTGTCATATAAGCAGCTCTTACAGGAGATTGATGTTTTGTTAACCAGCTATATCTCTGCATTAAGGGAGAGGCGTGAAGACGACCCACCTCGTATTTTACCACTGATTACCATAGAAGCCATTCCTACCTTCACTACCTCTTCTATAGGTCGATGTGGGAATAGCCTATCTGCAAGCACGTAATCCCCCGCCCACTCTTGAGCTGAAAACAAAATGCTTGTCCCTTAAAGTACATGAATTGTGCACACCGTCGCAGCAGGATATTGTCAAGTTAGATCTTTAGATTGATCTCTAGTCTCAGCATCACGTTGTGTATATGTATGTGCATCCGTGTGTGCAAATGTGTGTCCAAGCTATTGCAGCCCAGCCTCCATTACACTCCCTGTGTCCTGCTCGTCTTAGGATAACATTAAATCATATCTCCCTCAGTCACATATACTGCCTTTTAGTGTGGTTTAGAGAGGAGTTATATGAGCACACTGTGCCCTGTTGATGAAAAGCTTGTCTGTGCTTGAGACATTAATGAAACTTGGTGGGGCTGCATTACTATATTGAAAATAATTCATCACACACCCCCAGGTTAACAGTCTCTGTCCTACAGGCGGCACCGAGCACAGGCTGGGAACAGATAGAAGTACAGTGTGCTATGTTACTGCATGTTAGCAAATTTCTCGGCTTTACTTAACAAGTGAAAGTGGAGAGATCTGATAAAACTTATCGGCTGCAGCAACATTTTTCAACGTGGTTTTGGTGTTAGAAGGGATTTTAGGATCACAAAGTAGCAAGACTCGAGTGTCTTTTCTACTCTCAGATTGACAGAATAGCAAACACACCCATTTGAACACCCTGAGCCTGTTGGTCTTACAGAAGGTGCATTTCTGACCAACTCCGATCTAGAAACTGAATGCTATACCCCTAATAAACCAACAAGAGCTTTTAAGTGTGCATTATGATTTTGAAATCTATAATGAAGTAACATGGGTAGGCGCACAGAGAGCATACACTCTGCCTGTGAAGCCAAGCAGAGTGAACTGAAAATGCACTTCAGATGGTCACAAAGTATGCTTCAACCTGTTCCGCCTGATTTATCCAATCAGGTGGGACAGGTTGAAGGATACTTTGTGATGTGAAGTATTGTATAACGCTGCCAATGCTTTACAGATGTGAGGCTGAACAGTACTACCTGTCGAATCTGTCACATTTCCCATTAAAGACTGAATTTATCTCACTGCAATACCATGTTGAACCAAAATTAAATTTTCACTTAAAATATCATAATATAAAATAACATCAAAGAGCTGTTCACAGAGCATTGATGTGTCCTTGAGGGTGCACAGAGTTGCTACATGCATGTACCATATTGGGCGCACTGGCCATTCAGTCAGTGGTCAATGTATAATCAACTCTCCACAAATAGAATCTAATTCTGTGTCAAAAACACGGTGCCATTACCGTGTAACAGCAATCTGCTCAGGTGCCAGTGTGCCTGGCTTTTAACAGGAATGAGAGATAGCACTCTGATTGGTTTATTGCATGTTACACTGAAAACACTCACATGAGTATTTTGAGGATTACAACCCATTTGAACCATGTGCCTGGTGTAGCAACAGCCATTAAAACAGTAGAAATGGATATAGACAGAGCCAGAAGCCTGAATTTCATCTAAGTGTTTTTGTGCACCTCTTCCAGCCCTGTTGACGTGTCGCCCCGATGAGTTCCAGTGTGGCGACGGTTCCTGCATCCACGGCACCAAGCAGTGTAATAAGGTCCATGACTGTCTGGACCACAGCGATGAATCTGGCTGTGTCAACGGTGGGTACTGCTGTCATCACTGTCTGCATGTCCGCCTGCCACAACCCTTCCTCCTCAGTGTCGGTTCATCTGTCCTCTTGTTTTATGGATGTGTCCATTTGAATCTACTTCCTATTTGTTGCAGCGTCTACAGTTATTTATATTTGTAAATTACTTTTCAGAAATGTCAACCTGTGTTATAGTGATTATGTAATTGTATATTTGCGTGTCTGCTCAGTTTTCTCGTTTCAGTTTAAATTTCTGTAGCTTCAGCTTGTGGTTTGCTTTAAAAACCAATGAAGCAGGAAGAAATTACAGCTTTCCACATGATATTTTTATACCTCAGTGCGGGATACAAAGCCTGAGCTGGAGCCTTCATGGGTCGTCCATCTGTCCATCCTAGTCTTGTTAACACGATATCTCACCTTGAGGGAATTTCATAAAATATGCCAAAATAATATCACTATATCATGAACTGATTGGATTTTGCTGGTCATAGCTCATTGGACAACATTTTATATCCAAAAGGTCAAAGGTCAACCTTAATCTGACATTTGTTGCAGAGTGAATGTAGATCACTGCCGCGTTAGAGTAGCCTTGTAAACCAGCCGCTCCCGGAAATGCAATTAATTTCATTTCTGAGGGAGAGTCTGGCCTCATCCCCGTTGTAAGCGTTTGGCCTGAAACCCTCAGAAGGCCGAGCCAATCAGCGTCACCGCTGTGATTGACACAGCACGTTGGCCAATCAGGGACCGACTGGTGCAAAGCCCCTTCACTACACCAACTTGCTGATTGGCTGAATGGGGTTGTCTGTCAACGCTACTACTCCCACCCAGCTCCAGCCCACCCCAAACGCTTACAACGGGGATGAGGCCAGACTCTCCCTCAGAAATGAAATGAATTGCATTTCCGGGAGCGGCTGGTTTACGAGGCTAGCGTTAGAGGGCGTCACCCCCGGAACCTTTGTCATTTGGCTCGTGTTCCCCCGCCCTGGTAAAATAGGCACACCTGTCGTGTTGCACATGCAATGTTCCGCCTGCTGGCTAATGCATGCCATGTGTGTATGTAGCTGCCAATGTGAGTAAAAGAGCAAACACGGTATCCTACGTCTGTGTGTATTATTGCTAAGTAAAGCAACCACTCGGGTTACTACAACATTGATTCTGGATACAGAACTGGTGACACAAATGTCATAACCATTTTACCAGAAGAAAATACATTTAATAGTTTTTGTGTGTGAAGTTCTTTCAAAGTTTTCACTACATATTTTCTGAGTCTGGACAGACAGGGATGTAAACTGTAACTTGAGCAGTTGTCAAAGGCAAACTAGTGTGAATTACATTGGTAATTCCAATCTGGACATGTCATTTGCTATAATGACCATTGATGTTATGTTGTGTGGATCCAGCCCAGTGCTTTTTGTAAGCCAATTTTATTCCCTCTCTTCTGACTGTGATGCATAATTTACCAGTGTAGAGCAAAATTATTTTGCAGGAGATTAAGCCCCAGCACTGTGAAACTGGACCAAATTAAAGTTCCCTTTTATTACACTTGACTTTCTATGTGTGATATGAATATCTGAACAGGAAGTTTTTTTTTTCTTTTTTCATGCAAGCTTTCAATAATTGGGCAAAACCACTGGAGATATTCAATTTGACTTGACACACACTTGGCATGCATGAGTAGCATATGCAAATAAAAATTCCTGAAGTTTATGATGCAGATACTGATCTGTCTTTTTTTTTGACACAGCCACCAAATGTGAGGGTCCACTGAAGTTTCTGTGTAAGAATGGAGAATGTATTGACAGCTCCAAGGTTTGTGATTCTGTCAAGGACTGCAAGGACCGATCAGATGAGCCGAAGAAAGAGTGCGGTAAGAGGACTTCCTCTTAAAAGGTCTTTTACCCTTGACAAAATAAAGCATGTTGCTTTTTCATCCCGCCTGCTCACAGGTGAAAGCTCTCTCCACAGAAATGCTCAGCAGCGACGTTACAGAATCATTTGTTATGTGTGCGTCAGCCGAGCTTTTGTTTCAGCCTCGTGCGGCGGGAGAGCGTTGTACATATTTATTGTAAATGGATTCACGCTGTTAATGTAGCAGCGTAATCGTATTTGCCATAACAAAATGCAGCTACCTCCCTCCTATTACCTCACATTTCAAAGGCTTCAGAGGAGCACTCAAATGAGCAGCAGCTTCCGTAGAACAAGAGCCTGCGTGTACTAATTACCATCAAACGATAGAAAAGGCTTCTTCTCCTCTGCCGTCATCTCGCTCCATCCCTCCATCTCTCCTCTTGTCTCCTCACACCATCATCTCTTAACCTGCTTATCGATCATGAATAAATGAAGTCGATGTCTTCGCTAAAGAAACAAAACACTCTGTGTGCGTTAATTCTCCTGTGTTGAAGACATCAATAAGAACATTTCTGGCATTAGACACAGAAAGGCGCTGACATACACTCCAAAAATGGAATTTTCCCAGAGGATGATGGAGTTGAGGAGGGAGAGGTGACAGCTGGTAGAGGAGCCTGACCTCTGCCCAGACTGATACAGGTATTCCAGAGAGTACTTCTCCTCTTCTCCCTCGTCCTACGTTCCTCTCGCTCTCTCTCGCCTTCAACTCTTGTTCTCAGCTCATTAAAAGCGTGTCCACACACACCTCGCTCATCGCTCTGCTCACTCAACTGTTTACCCACAAGATGTTCCCCAACCGCACTGAAACACACTCATACGAAGCCCCTCGGTGTGATTGCATTTGCTTCAACAACCTTAGCAGAGAAAATAAAGACAATGCATTACTCTCCATCCATTTTTTTTACTCTGTTTCACATCTCATTAAAAATAATGGCATATTACCACAGTACCGACTGACTCATTACTCGCCATGCCATTCATTTCTTAGCTCTGCGCCATCACTTTCTGTTTTCGATGCGTGAAACGGCTGAAAATGTGTAGGATGTAATGGGTTACCATGGTGAGACAGAGGGAGGAGGAGAGAGAAAGTGGGGTTGAGATGGAGAGACGTCATGTTTGTTTGCCCATGGGAAAGGAGAGGTGACCTCTAAATCATGTCCTTGGAAGCAGTCTGGAAAAAACAGCTCATGTTTTTTACACAGGAAACTCTTCTGGGGCTTCTTTGCTACCCACCCTGCTCTTCTCAAAGAAAAAGAGAGGAGTGAGTCCTCAAATGCAGTCACATCTCTGTCTTTTCCTCTGCCTGCAGTTAATACTGAATTGACAGAAAGAAAGTAACTGGAGCTGCCGGGAGTGGTATGTTATCACAGATTTAGCTGAATATGAGTTGAGAATTTAAAGTTAGGTGGTTACAGTGGAGTGAAGATGAGAATTTACCCACAAAACCTTCACTTTATCTGTGGACTCTGAACTTTATTATGAATAAAGAAAGTTGTGTTATATTTAGAGATGCACCGATCCGATACCCGGATCGGATATCGGATGAATGAGGCCGATCCAGTCATTCCTTTTTTATTAATATCATACACAGCAATACAGTTACAGCGATCTAGTGGTATTTATTTCTTTTTGCTGCTAATGTACACTTTGTAATTTGTTAATATATAATATTAAGTACATTTGTGGACAGAGCGGGCTGGAGCAACCGGCTGAGAGTTGTCTCGTCGGTCCTCGGCCGTCTTTAATGTCTAGAGACACCCGCTATATTTGCATAGAACATTTTTTGGCAACCAGAAAAACAATGTTTGACCCGGGGTTTATATGGGATGGGCGTTTAATATAAAAAATATTTTGCTACACCCGGCGGTTAATTGGGACTCGGCCATTATTTGAAGTTTTACGGTTGTTACCCCTTTTTTTTAACAAGGCTAAAGGTGCAGCCACACTATAACTGACCAAATCGCGGAGCATCCTGTCGATCCCATTGAGAATACATCGGGTCGCGTCGTCAGGTATCCCAGCATGCTTAGCGCAGCGAAGACGACGCCTGATGGCGCGACCCAATGTATTCTCAATGGGAGCGACACGATGCTCCGTGATTTGGTCGGTTATAGTGTGGCTGCACCTTAAATGTTTATGTCAAGCCTGATGCCTTCACTCACATGGCAAGGTATACGGTTCATTCATTCAACAGTAGTATCGGATCGGTATCGGGTATCGGCCGATACGCTCAGCCCAGGTATCGGTATCAGATTGAATCGGAAAAAACTGGATCGGTGCATCTCTAGTTATATTTGATCTTCTCTTCATGGGAGGTATAGAGTATATGGATAACATATTTTTGTAGGCCAACTGCATCTGCTTTGTGTGTCTTTTGTTTAGTTATCTTCTTTGGTAATAACAATACATGTAATGAATGTAGTTTATATCCTGTAATGAAGGCAAGACTCAGTGTATTGGAAGTGCTATTCTTCTTCCCTGCAGTTCCTGAACAGCTAAGAAACTCAGCACTCTGCTGAGCAGTGGTAGGAAAGCCATCAGTCAGCCAATCAGTCAGTCAGTTAGTCAGTCAGACTTCTGTGATTATGGGGCTTGCCCAGCTCTTTCGTTCCAACCAAAAATCCACAGACTTCAAAACAATGGAAAGGATAGTACAGTGCTAAAATGCTAACTACTTGCAGACTTGTTCCTGTGGCACTTGTGTTCTCCAAATGAATGCCAGTGCGTTGCTCTACAACTGGACAATATGTCAGTATTGTGTTCACAGGTCATTTACGCCATTAACAAGTGTATTAAAATGAGTACAACTGTAGCTCTATTATCGAAAAATAGTACTTTTTATTTTATTTATTTATTTAAGGAGGACAGTATACATTAATGAACATTAATAAATGTAAAGGTGCCAGTGTTAGCCAAAGGCTAATTTCCGACTGTAGTCCTCCTTGCAAGGTGTTAAAAGCCATTAAAATGAACAACAAGGACATAGGAAACATAATTCATAAACATACATACTGTTTTAATTTGTTTACAATTATTTTGTATTCATCAAAAATATGTAAAGAAAAGTCCAAAATGAAGAGTCTATGAATTTTTCATGCAATTTTTTTTTATTTTTATTTTTTTTATTTCTATTTACTCGCTTAAAAATGTGGTAGTGTGAATCTTTTCAAATTAAAAGTCTTCACTAAATCCATTTAGGATTATAATTTCTAATGACCCATTCATTATTTAATAGAATAGCACACAGACTACTAGCTCAGACAAACATTCACAAAAAGGAAAGTGTAACAGCTGTGAGGTTTTATCTTGGAAGTGAATGTCTTATTGGGGAATTCACTGATGCTCCACTTTGCTTTAGGGCTTCCTTGTCTCCCTAACACAAACATACACAGTGGCCTTGCTTTCAATGACTGATGATACAAAGCTCACTGGCTATTGACAAATGTGTTACACTAGATTGGGTAGGATACTGTTGACAGAAATAAGCACTCTGTGGTATTGAAGAGTGCAGTTTCACTTGCAGCTTAATCCATTTTTTCTCTTTATCACCCCTTTCCAGTTGTCAGTTGTTCATTGTGCAGCCATCCTTAATTGTTTGTGTAAAAACAAAGCCTGTATGTGGTTGAATGAAGTGATGGAGAGACTGTTTTTCTCTTCCCGGTGAGCTTAGTTTTCACTCATTTGTCTTATGATTTATTGAGACAGTAGACTTTTTACTCAAACCAAACATGGGCGGAAATCTGCATTCATACAGTGACTTTTACAGATGAGTAAGCAAAGCACAAGATCCAACTACACCTTATGTCAACAAACCACCATCTCAGTGTGTGACTCAGCTGTTTGCTACCCTGACCAGAAAAACAGATCCGACCAAAACATAACTTTTCATGACAGCAGCAGTAGCAAATCTCTCTCCAGATCAGGTCCTGTCCTGTCTTATGATGTTGTACCGTCTGTCTCTCTCTCCCTCCTATCAGAACCAGTTGTAGGATTATTATATTGAACTGACAGTAAACATATCAAATGTGCAACGTAGAGGAAAAATATAATTTAAAAATCACTTCCACGGGGCGGTGCGTGGCGCAGTGGTTAAAGCGGCCGCCCCATGTAGAGGCTACAGTCCTCAACGCAGGCGTCCCCGGTTCAAATCCCGCGTCGGGCAGCCCTTTCTTGCATGTCATTCCCCTCTCTCTGCCTCCCCCTTTCCTGTCTATCTCACTATGAGCTATCAAATAAAGGCAAAAAAATATACTTGAAAAAAAAAAAAAAGAATCACTTCCACGGTAACCTTCAAAATCATTACCATTAACTGATAATGACACACTCCAGCAACCCTGCATTTTCCTGCCTCAGTTTGCAGCTTCAAACTTCGTGCAGAGAACCTGTAACTTGATCAACAGAAAGGAAAATATATTGATATAACTAGATAGCATAACGGATTGAAAACAAAACTTGGGAATTGTAGTGCATTAATTGAATAGATTATCTTATCATGCAAAATAAATATAAAAGATTACAGTGTAATTTCTCATCTCTTTACATTAACTGTTGTCGACGGTGCTGTTAATAGCCAAGTACAATTTCCGAACACATCCACACATGAACATAATCATGCCTGAAATGTCATAACTTATCTCAGAACAAAAGCTGTGGATTCAAGGGCAGCCTGAAGCACACACGTCTGTAGCCAGCTATGACGATCGTCTCTGAACAGTGTGTACCAGCTCCTGATATTTTATCGTCATCTGTACAGAACTCATTCATCAAGATTGAAAAACTCTTCTCCTTGCGATCAAGTAATTTATAAACCCTTTGCGTGTCGCTCAATCAAATTTTACTGCCTCTGCTCTCTTTATTGTGTGCCAGCTGCTTTGACCTACTTTTAAATGAGAGTGGTTGTGTTTTTAACATTTTTTTTTTTTTTTAGAGCTTCTGTCATTTTCCGGATGCATTTACGTCAGTATGCCTCGACTCAGTACATCTGCTTAATTTAGATATCCCCACTCACTCCTGTGATGGATCCATACGGGACATATCAGAATCCCAGTTCGCAGCATTAATCCCCCCTACACATGTATTTCATATCCCTGCAGATGGACCTGATTCTCAGTTTAAGAGCTTACTGTGTTTGTGATGTCGTGTCTCTTTGATTCCTCCTCCACTTTTGTGAATATCTGATAAGGATTCAAAAAGGATGGAAAAAAAAGCTGAGCACAGGAGCTGAGATAAAATGAAGAACACAGAGATGACATCTATTCTCCCAACCTGTGTGCTACACATATTTAAAACACCCTCCTCTGTGATTGGCCGCGCTTGACCGCTGGTACCTTCTCTTTGTCTCCTAGGGCTGAATGAGTGTATGATAAACAACGGCGGCTGCTCTCATGTCTGCATGGACCGACCAATCGGCTTTGAATGTCAGTGCCCCACTGGCTACCAGCTGTTGGACAAAAAGACCTGTGGAGGTAAATAAAGAAATGTTTTAGGTGGAGAGGTGGTGTGTGTGTGTGTGTGTGTGTGTGTGCTCTCAGCTCTCTGGTTGTCTGTTTTTGTTTGGTGTGCCCAGTCTGTCACTCCCACAGGGAACCCACCACACTCATTCTAGTCTCTTGCACGCTCAAAAAATGTGTGCGCACACACACACACACTTTGTGCGCGCACACAGACACTATGTTCTTCACACCTTTCCCCATCCTTTTTTAACGCTGCCATTTCCTCATCACACCCAAGGAAAAAGCCAGAGATCTGCTGGAAGGAAGCAGATCAGAGAAGTCGACAGGGACACACGCCCCAACTCCCTGTCGACTCCTTTCATCTTAACGGCAACAGTGTCTGTGTGTTTCTCCAGCACTTACAGCCACGAATGTGCACTTTCACTCCCACCCATTATGTCTGTTATTTCACTAAAAAGCATGAATATATTTATCCATCCAGCAGCTATACCACTTATCTGCACAGAGTCACAGGGGGTTGGAGCAATCCCAGCTGACATACAGTAAGGCGGGGGTTGGGAACACTCTGGACAGATTGCTAGTCTGTCATGGCCGACATATAGTGACAAACCTCACACACTCACATCGTTCGATTAGGTTCATTATGTCTTCAATTTGATGATCACTGTCTAAAAGAACATAATACAGTGCTCACACACTCACATTCACACATCCCCTCGTTGCTGACGCAAACCTCCTATGTCCAAAACTTTTTTCAGGAAATGAAAAAAACCTTGTGGTTTTGTAATAACTGGACATAACATCATCAAACTTGGTATTGTGTTTTTACAAATAGTCAGATTTTTGAATGTGTCATTACTTTATTAATATTTTACCCAAATCAGGCTCACATGGAATTAGGAGGTTTATGACCAACGAAAGTGGAGATAGAAGGTTTTTACCGTCACTGATTACTGACGGACGCATTGGCTACAGTAGCTTATTGCATTACGTTATCATCAACTTACAGGTTACATAGTTTATTGTATTCTGTTTTTCTCGAAAAACTATGTTTGTTGTTTTATACATGTGGCCAAAATCTATTAAAGATAAGTGCACTATTAACAGGTAAATGACGGACTAAACTGCACTTCAACCTACCGTTTTCTGCCAGCACCTCCACTTCCGCATCTCAGGTCTTAAAATAAATCATTTTCCTTTACAGCGTACGTGTAAATTAAACATTGTAGCTATGTATTGAAAAGTTATTTAGTCTAACAATGCAAACACCAGCTGAGTGTCTCCAATCCATGGATGTATTATACTGTAGATCCATGCTCCAATCAGCTCAACAGCTTGCGTTATTCTTCACCAGTTGAGTGAAGCAATTACTAATATTTCTGGCTCGGTACTGCTGCCTACTGGCGGGTAAAAAATACTGCCATAAATAAAAATAATGCATAGACATAGAATACCTGTTAATCAGAAAATAGTGAACCTGCACCACCAGTCCTGGCGGAGGGGTGGGGGTGGAGTTAGGAGGTTTGGTCGACAGTTTCAGGATCCAATGGTGTTAGGAGGTTTAGTTGCAGGCAGTTTTAAAAACTTTTCATTGGTTAAATATTTGTAAAACCACAGTCAGACGTAAAGGGTGACCAATAGCACTGATTTATGGAAAAAAATAAAAATCATATGAGGTTTGCGCCCGACCGAGACGTAAATTTCAAGTCACCGATAATTCTAATTTGCATGTCTTTGCACTACGAGTGGACCTGGAGGACAACCCATCCAGGGACAAGGAGAACATGCAAACTCCACCCGGAAGAAAAGCTTCAGGCGTGGGGATCAAACACAGAACTCTCTTGCTGTTAGGCAACAGTGTGAACCGCTGCACTGCATCACCGTGCCACCATGAATACATTTATACTCTAGGTATTTAGTAACCTCACCCTCTGCAGCTCATGAGGGTGAATCAGTCACTGTCTATCATTGTCTGTCCCTCTCTGATTGCCTCTGACTCCTTCCGTCTCTCCAGCTGATTGATAACCTGCCTCTCTTCTCTCTGCAGACATTGATGAGTGTGAGAACCCCGACGCCTGTAGTCAGATCTGCATCAACTACAAGGGGGATTTTAAGTGTGAATGCTATGAAGGTTATGAGATGGATCCCGTCACTAAAACCTGCAAGGCAGAGGGTGAGTTACAGTCATCAGTGATCAGCAGTGCGGCTGAGACTATAATTGAAGTTTGGGGCTAGGAATAATAAAACAGGGAAAAAGTATAGGTCTGTGTTTAATCAAACTCTTTTATTTCGGAGGGTTTCACAAGTGCACACACGCTGTATTTTGTCTGTTTTATTTTTAGTGAAAAAATTCAGTTGCTGACAAAACAAGCTTGGTTTTTTTATAAAAAACTTGCCGGTACTTAAAGTTTAAAAAGCCGTGTTGCACTGTTGAGAACAAGACATTCTCTAAGATGTTGTGCTGCCTCATTAGTGCAGCACTTCTCTCTCGCTGCTTTTGGGCCTCGGTGTCAAAACCTCCTCATCTCATAATCACAAACATCTTTCTGCTGTTAGGTTCTCATTATTGTTTTGCACCCGCTTGTGTACTTGACATAATTGCCAAATCACAATAAAGAAAATATTTTTTAAAATCCAAACGAACAAAAAAACAACATCCCCAAGGCAACCACTCACTTTCTTCCAGGCCAAATCTGTCCTCCAATGTCCCGTCCCATTAGACAGTTTCATGAGTGACAGGCCGATGTGTTTAGCCACGCCGAACGCTTATAATTAGGTATCGCAAGTCTTCGGGGTACCTGGCTGAGTCACGGTGGAGGCTAATTACATCAGTTTAATCTGCTCTCCCATTAGGCTTCTTGTTGACAACAGTTGTCACACTACTGGAGAAAAAAGTGAACAGCTTTGTGGCCAGTTAATTTTTCTTGACCTCCAACTACGGCCAAAAGCTATTAGCAACAGGATTACACAGAGAGGGGCCAGTTTATGTGTTTACACTTCATTTCCTGCAAAATGTTCATTATTTAATTGGCAGGAAAGTGTGAGTCAAATGAAATGTGTTGATTCGGTCCCTGTGGCTGTCAAGTGCTGTGATTTTATTTCCCTCAATTGAACCAAGCTGATATCAAAGCTCAGCACTTATGTGTGTGTGTGTGTGTTTAGGTGTGTGCATCTGTGTGTGTGTGTATTTCCATTGTCCGTACTGTATTTGTGCACTGATTGTATCTGCCTCCCCGCTGCTGCTGTCTAACTCTTATGTATTTCTGTGTGCATGACTGCCCAGTGTGTTTTCTATCAGTTTAGCGTGTCCGGCAGAAAACTGTGTGTGACTTGTGTGTTAAAGTAGAAGTCACAATGAATGCAGCAGTTCCACCTCTTGGTTTTTGAGGCAATGAGCACTACTGCTGCCTTGACAGCCCATAAAACCAGCAGGGGGACCATTTCCTTGCTTTAGAGGGGGGTTGGAAATGTTGTCATTGTCAGAGCCAGTTTTGGAGAGCACTTAGTCCTGAGCGGCTCTCTCATGGTTCAGACTTTGGGCCAGGAGAGGAAGGGAAGGACAAGAAGAGGCCACGTGCAAGAGTACGATACTACAATGAGGCTGTGACACAGACTGTCAAAGGGGGAAACTGAGGCAAGCGGGCCGTTAATGAGAGACTTTCATATCTGCCTCTGGAGATAACTGGCTGCAGCTGCCGCTCCATTACCATACACTGTCAGAAAGATATAGACTCAATATAGATGTTACAAGACAAAGGTGGGCTGTGGTCGCTAGCTCCAGTGATAAAACCCTGCTTGCACGCTGTGTCCGTTACACACTACAACAGAATTAGTGCCAAGGAATGATAATATAAATGTGTGTAAGGCCCCTGTGCAGGTCTGACTCTAATTATAATGCATCCTAGTCGACCTTATCACAAGCGGACAGCTCTAAAAATAGGTGTTAACGTACCCAAAATGAACCAAGGACATTCTGGGATATAGGCGCTGAGGTGCAGGGGACGTGTTTCCAAGCAAAGAAATGCAAAGTCAACTCTTTGACATGATTACAAAAAACTTTCAGTCTGTGAATGTGTCTATGTCACTTTGCATTGTTGTTGTAGTTGTATCCAGTGTAAGTGATTGTGAGTACTGCATGAAAAAACACACACTGGGCCTTTGTTTTTGGTTTTTTTTGCCAGTAGTGGTTGGTTGACTCACAGTGAGCTCAGAAAATCTAATCACAAGTGATCACAAAAGATGCATTTCAGGTGCTTTGTGCTGCCTGGTGAGACCAATATACTTGATGGACACAGTGCTGGCCTCAGCATTTAGTATCATTTTGTTGAATTAATGGTTTCAAGTTTGTGTCACTTGAGTTTGAGGAAACTCTATAACTGATCCTGACTTTCTGCGTTAGCCAAAGTTAAGATAAGGAGAGAGCACTCTCCTTCCTTTCACTTTGCTCAAGGTTGTTTATCAGCCCTAAGAGGAAATTATAGTTTATTATATTGTGTGTGTGTGTGTGTGTGTGTGTGTGTGTGTGTGTGTGTGTGTTTACATTCACGTGTATTTAATTCTGCTGCCTGTGTGCTGTTGAAGGAGGTGCAGCAGAATGCTAACGTACAACTGATCTATACTTGCAAGCAGGAAATAATAAGGACCGTACAACTTAATGATGCATACAGACGCACTGATCAATACGAAGACTATTCAGCAGTTTTTAATGAAGGATTATTGTCCCCCGCTCTCTTGTTAGAAGAGGATATTGAGCCGTATCGCACAAGCTTTGCCGTGTTATTTATCTGTGTGAAAAGATCACATTGAAAGACGTTGACTTTGGTGGTACAGATGTGCAGCAGCACATTAGGCTGCGAAGCGTTTCGACACAGAGCTGGTGGAGAAATGTCCACACATCGTTGACGCGCAGCGTTTCCCATCAGGGTCGACGGTCTTGAGTCCAACACACAAACATTTGGATGCTGGAATGGAAATCCAATCTCTCAGGCTTATCAGCATATTCTGTTTTGTTTGTTTTATGTCCTTCCTTTACTCCAGAACAGGGCTGTACGTTCTGGGTTTAATTATTGACAGTGCAGACACAGCCTTTTTTTCTGATTCAATCTAAAACTGGCAATCTTTGCTGAATGTGTTTTAGTGAACTTGATTTCACTAGATAAAGGTCAGGATTGTTTTAATACGCTGCCCTTGCTGCAGAATTTAAATCACATTAGCAGTGCTCTGTGTAGATGATGAGTGGAGCTCCTGGACGAGAGCATTTTTCTAATAAGAGATACAAGCTTGAGCTCTTCTTTTGGCCCACGACCAAGCTGTCAGAGCTGATTTGACTGGGCATTACTGAAGCACATCCCAACTCTAATGTATTCATCTCACTAACAATGTATTCATCCTGCTTCAGCACCTTTTTATAAATTGCCCCTGCGCCGTAAAACTTTGCTGCGTGCACTCATCCACACTTTGATGCTGACTTCATGTTTGCTTTTGTGACACATTTGTGACCAAATGGAGCCATAAATGTGCTCTGCTTTGTGTGTAGGGAAAAGCCCGTACCTGCTGTTCACCAACCGGCATGAGATCCGACGCATCGACCTGGTGAAGAGGGACTACAGTCAGGTGGTGTCCACGCAGAAGAACGCAGTGGCTCTGGACTTGGACGTGGCTAACAACCGTGTGTTCTGGTGCGATCGCTTTCACCGCAAAATCTACAGGTAAGTGAAGAGCAGGGGCCAGAGCCACAGTCACGTTCCTGATTTCAGTTCATTTTAGAGACACCGTTGTGAATCAGAAACTTGATCTCAATTGGATTTTGTATGTTTGAATTTGTACTTTTGGATTGAGTTGTACCAATATTAGTGTATTAGGAATAACTCTGATACTACCTAAAATATTGGACTGGGTATTGGCAAGAATTTGAGTCTATGCTTCATTGAGAGCACCTAAATTATCCATGGATTTTATTTTCAAATCTGGATTAAACGGCAGTGTATCTGGAAATCAGTTTTTACCCTGACCTGAAACAGTAAGTAACACAGGTAGTTGTGCTGTATAGCCACTGGTGACGACTGTTTTAGGCCAGTAAGTGGAAGAGAATTGATTTCCTGTAAATATTGAACATTCATTGTAAGAAAACTGTCAGCAACAATGTGACAATGTGTTGCACTGAAAAGTCCCAGCAGTATACAATGCTTTAAATTTAAACGGGTGTTTCTAGTGTTAAGGCACAACTCGAATTTGATTTTTTAACAAAGTGTTCAACCTGAGCACTGGCGGCGGCAGTGGCTCAGGTGGTAGAGCAGGTCGTCCAATGATCAGAGGGTTGGTGGTTCGAATCCCGCTCTGTCCCGGTTGCTGCCGTAGTGTCCTTGGGCAAGACACCTTACCCACCTTGCCTCTGATGGGTCGTGGTTCGCGCCTTGCATGGCAGCTTCCGCCATCAGTGTGTGAATGTGTGTGTGAATGGGTGAATGTGATGTGTACTGTAAAGCGCTTTGGGTATCGTTCAGATGGAAAAGCGCTATATAAATACAGACCATTTACCATTAATAAAAATAGTATTGCATCCATACAGGGATAGTGCTACACACCTCTTCATTTGGCATCATCCATACTTGGTATTATAATAATAATAATAAATTTAGTTTCTAATGCACTTTTCCTCAACAAGATCTCAAAGTGCTACAAAGTTAAAGCAGAAGTAAGCGGAATGTTTGTGTTAATATAAGTCTTAAATAGTTATATCTTCTGACAGCAATCACTTACATAGAGTGTTTGGTCTGTAACAGGTCTGTCAGTCACTCTGCTCTGCTGTAAGCCGAGGAGAAAACTTTCCTTGTATCCTACAACCTTTATCCAATGAGGAGAGAGAACGGCATAAAGGGGCGGTCCTCTCTGTGTGTGCAGCCAAGGGATGCGCGTGAATGTGGTGACGTAGGGACGAGGGCGGGGACTGCTAACTCCATCGGCTGACAAGAAGTTAGCCAAAACCACCGGATCGCTTACTTCTACTTTAAAAATGTTAAAAGCATTGGTATAAAGATACATTTATTTTAGCTACCCTGGTGAGTTTTATTGGAAACAACTGAGGTTTTACTTATATTTAGTGTTCCTTTCCAAAAATGTGTTGTGTGTATCTTCAATGCAAAATACAGGTGTCAAATGTTTTCCCTTCATAATAAAACGTATTCTTCTCTGCCTTTATTTGTGCATTGCTAAAATAAATTACCACCTTCAGCTTTCAGTCAGTGGAATGCGGTGAATGTCTTCATTCATTGTTAAAAAACATTGCTCCCCAGCTCCACTAGTGGTGAACTGCTCCTCAAGGTTCCTTTGACTGAAAACAAACTTGATCATAGATTTGAATGTAGGTCAGAGACAAAGGCTAGGAAGCCTTTGTCTAGTGACACTAGACAAAGGCTAGTGTCACTATACAATAGATTCCTTATTATATAAAAGCTTGACTTTCATTCTTTGCAATTATGTGCATGTGATGTTATGTCAACCAAGAACAGAACACATATTTGGTCTATTTATGTGTTCATATTTTTTCAGTTTTTGGCATGAATAAGCTGAAGTCTATGTCTGAGACCTCCTTTATTCCATATTATTTCTAGCTCTTCTTTTGTTATCCCCCCCCCCCCAGAGTGATTTCTAATTGGAGCACTGCGTTCTCCTTGTAAAATGGATGTTAAGAGAAAAGATCTCTTGGGAAACTAAAATTGAAATTCCTGTTTGGGAGCACAGCTGCCTGGCCCTCACCCCGCACCTCTGCTGGGGCCAAGTCATTAACGTGCAGGTCAACCCCTGAGTGAGGCCTTGTCTATTCTGATAAGGGGTCCACCTTAAGAAGGACGCTAACCCCCGGATGAACCTGCTCAGCGTACAGCCCAAGGCTACAGCTCGCACACCAGTCCCACTCTGCGCTCTCTGTCGCTTCACAGCACAGTGGAGGGTGGAGAATTTCTTCACATGTCAGCAGAGATCATATATAATATTTATATTGTAGATGCTTGAGATTGTCCTGTATCGGTCCACACATCCACTTTATATCCACACACACAATTTATCAAATCAATGCACCACACAGATTTAAATCTAGACAAACACAAAGGCACAATTCAAGATTTTAGTTAGACTTGCATCCTGTATAGTCACTGTTCTATAGCCACTTTTTCAATCTAAATAAGGAAATGTTTGTAAACTGCTTGCAATGAAATCACCAGAGTCAATATTTTACAAGGATAAATGTTTTTGGTAGGCTGCCATTTAATAAGGATGATAGTGTTTACAGACCCATTATCACAAAATAAGGCCCACCAGGTTGTCGGCCTCCCTCCACCTCACATCGATTTAGCAATAATAGCTTGCTTCCTGCAGATGATGCCTTACATATTCTCCTGCACTCAAAGTATTCCTCATGCCCTCTGTGTCCCTCCTTTGTCTTCCCTGTCTTCCCTGCCCTCTTCTCATCGCCTGCCTCCCTCCCCTGCAGTGCCTTCATCCACGAGGCCAGTGACCCCTCCCAGCAGGTGTTGCTGGTGGATTCATCTCTGCAGACCCCTGTGGGACTGGCTCTGGACTGGCTCCAGCACAACCTCTACTGGACCGACTCTGGAGATAAATCCATCTCTGTGGCCTCAGTGGACGGCACCAAAAGACGTGTCCTCATCAACACTGACCTCAGCGAGCCCCGAGCCATAGCGCTGGACCCCCACCATGGGTAAGAGGGATGTCTCGAGTGTGTGTCTTGGCATACAATGTCAAACACCTTAGGCTTACAAATCAAACACTGATCCCTTTTCTATGTAACTCCCAGTCTGAAAGATCTGAATGAATGAATCAATTATTAAAGTTGTTAAACTATTACCTCTATAGAGTGTGAAAAACTACTGACCTGCAGTTTACCTCTAATTTCAAAAAGTATGCTAATTACTTAACCACATGCAGTAAATTTACATAACAGCTGACACTATGCCAAGATAAAATGGTGTCACGCTGTTTATATTGATGTCAAATTGTTGAGAAATTCTTCCATATCTCGTTGAATATGCTGGCAGGCACTGCACTGATCTACTTTATTCCTCATCTGCAGTATTGAAGATGTTGGTCGATGACCTCAGATAAAGATTTGTAAAGTGATTTTAGCTCGGGACCCAGAAATTGAATAAAGATAATCCTCTTCTGGGACCATGTCTAATGATAAACATAAGAGAAGTCTTGTTGCTGCACATGGAGATCCAGAGTAACAAGCCTGTGACCCATTTAGAATCCTGACTCAATGAATTTTTAGAAATTCTGTCCTAGATGATCATGCCTAATCTGGGAAGCTTTATGAATTTGTGTCAGTTTGTGCTTCTGCGGCTTTTTTGTGTTCTGGTGATCCAAACCCAGATGAAAACAAAAATCCACAGAAATGAAACTGAAACAAGCAGGCACATGGCCTAAACACAAGCATACACACTGTGAGACTTTGTCCACAGTTCACAGACCCAATCATAACTGCCTAACAGGAATCCAGCACATGCCGGCCGCTCGCTGTGACGACAAAACGACAGTTCTGTCTTTGCCGGGGAATGCACTTGATGTCTGTAATAATCATTTACATGGAAATGAACTGTGTAAATCAGTGTGTACTTTTCCTGCTATGATCTTTGATTGTCCAATAACCATTCAAACTATGCTGAACTCTCACAGCAACAGCATTTGAATTGGCTGAGTATTTTATAATGCTTATGATTAAACACATCCACAGAGTGAAACTGAATGCATGGCTGCTAATTATGACATGGAGGGCTGGAAAGCCTGCTAATAAACTTGAAATATTAGGCAGAAGGACATACTCCACCATCAAGGACAAAAGCTGTAATGAAATAGTTAAATATTCCTGTCAGCTTGTCCAAGGTCAGAGGCCTCCTGGAATTATTAAAGAGCAACCTGGGGGGGGGGGTTAGTCATTAAAAAAATTAATAATTTAAAGAGCCTCATCCTTGCAAAATGACTATTTCTCACTCACCTACAAAATGCATATGAAAAGTTACATGAACTGAGTATAGGTCAGCATAAAACAGTTAACTCGACTACTGTGAGGTGCTAGGTAATTGAAAATTAAGGCAGAAAGCAACTGGGAGACAAGTTGACCTGTGTTGTGGTACCGTGGTACTGTGGTGCTGAATGGATAGCTCCCATGAACTGCACCTCACACTGATCCTCCCTTTTACTGCAGTAATCTTGCTGCATCTGCCATCACAGCTGGTCTTGTGTCATACCAGGGGCTATTTTCAGAAATGTAAACTCTTTCTAGAATTCGCAGATGTCACAATGTCCCCTAATCAGAGGGTCGGTGGTTCGATCCCCAGCTCCTCCAGTCTGCATGTCAAAGTGTCTCCTGGCAAGATACTGAACCCCAAATTGCCTCTGATTGCTGTTCCATCAGTGTGTGAATGTGTGTATAGTAGAGGCACTGTATGAATGTGTGTGTGAATAGATGAATGTGGTTTGTAGTATAAGGCACTTTGAGTGGTCGATAAGACTTCAAAAGCAACATATAAGTGCAGTTCTATTTACCATTTAAACCAGAGACAACATTTTCCCTGAAAAAGTGTTCAGTCCGTGGTCAAAAATCATGTTTTTAGCTGCCATCCCTAAAAACATTAATTTCTTTGCTGTATTTTGCCTTCTTATGTAGGCATAGTGCATAAGAGATTTTCAGCACCACTGCTTTGTTCATCTTGCTCGGCAAAAACTGTTGTGGAGTGCCTACAATAACTATAGAAAAAAATATCTGACTTTTACCCCTAAAAGTTAGGATGTTTTTTGGAAGACACAGAGCACTACCTACTGTGTAGAAACTCAAAACTTCATCAACAAAAAACAAACAAACAAAATGATTGTTGGACCAACACAACAGACTTAGTAAGTAATACCGTAAGTTTGCATTTTCTTCTTTTGTCCATTCCAGCTTCATGTACTGGTCAGACTGGGGAACGCGAGCCAAGATAGAGAAGGCCGGGATGAATGGAGTTGACCGACAGGTCTTGGTGGCTGATAACATTGAATGGCCCAATGGCATCACTTTAGGTGAGATCACCTGATTATATTGTGCTTTATTTTAAACTGATCTGTAAGTGTCATGTGTTGCGTCATGTGTCTGAAAGGAGCTGATGCACTCATTCAAGTCGTTGTAGGTAAAGGTCAAATGAAATTGAAATATGAAGGACAAATGTTTAATGATAATGTCAAAACACAGATTTATGACATTTTCACATTTGCTTTGGACTAATATTTGAAATGTTTCAGTGATGTAATCATACAAATCTGACATTTTAAAACTTAATCAATATTACCTTAAGGGATTTGTTGGCTAGTATACCAGAGTGCTTATCGTGAAGACAGTCAATTTCTACTCAGCTTGGGAGAGTCTTATCTTGTGTGTGTGTGTGTGTGTGTGTGTGTGTGTGTGTGTGTGTGTGTGTGTGTGTGTGTGTGTGTGTGTGTGTGTGTGTGTGTGTGTGTGTGTGTGTGTGTGTGTGTGTGTGTGTGTGTGCGCGTGTGTGTTTGTGTATGTGTTCCTCAGATGTAGCCAACAGGCGTCTGTACTGGGTGGATTCAAAGCTGCACCTGATAGCCAGCGTGGACCTGAACGGCGCTCACCGCAGGACACACATGTCGTCTGCAGAGAGACTGGGACACCCCTACGCTCTGGCTGTGTTTGAGGTCCGTGTGTCTCTGTAACAGACATATCTCAGTCTCTCATTCTGTAACACTCAGCAATGGGCTGGAAGGATTTTGGGCAGTTGTCCATGATCTCATCCAGCCTCCCGCAACTCATCATATCTACATCTCTCTCATTAGCCGCTCAGGGCATTGCAGCGTAACAGTGAATTTGAATGTAATGACTGTTAAATTCAATTTATTGTATTCCCTGAGAGTGTGTGTGTGTGTGTGCTTGTGCATGTTTGCTCATTTAGGCTCTTTTTGCTTGTGGGATTGACGGGCTGAGCATACTAAACAGATGATTGCTATACAGAACAGAGGGCAGCCTAAAGCAACACACACACACTCATGCTCTTGGTCATCAGCCAGCCTCCCTGCATGTGATATGTCAGGGCCATCAGAGTGCTTAAGTCTGGTTTGTTGCCAAGCGGCCCAGCAAAGCTGCTACCTTGTGGTTTTTGCCTGTGTGTCTGTCTGGGATGTCCCTGGCCTATTGTTGAAGCTGCAGCTATGTCCCAGCCAGTTTCAGATGAGTGGTAACAACATCACCCATGGCCTATTCCCCACTACACCTCCACTTAAGACGACCTTAGACTGGTCTGAGCGGGATCAGTGATGTAGATTTGATTTTGCAACAGTTCAAATTTTCAAGAATCAGTTTTATATAATATCCACTTAGTCTTGAATTACATTTGTGAGGTCAGGAGTCAGGAAATTTTTGCTGGTTTTTTTGTATTTCAGATAGGGGTGTCACGATTACTTGTTTTCACAATTAATCGTGGTATTATACGCCACAATTAATTAATTGTAAAGATTCCTAAATACTGTTACTTTCCCAAAAAGATTATGTTGGAACCTTATCGGCAGATGTGCGCAAAAATAAAGGTAAATGCACAGGTTACGTAACATTGAATTGGTAGGAATTTAAGTGTGTCATTTTTAATAAAAAACAAATAAACACAAACATTTGGTATAGATAACAATTTATGACCTGAATATTTCCCCTGGGGATTAATACTTGGTCCTATATTAATAGATACTTGAAATATTTTGTGTAAACAATGATATTTTGACTATATTTGATTTTACACATTCATAGTGTTGTGAAATTAATTAGTGCATACTAATCAGGATGATCGTGATTATTTCTCTGACAATAATCATACCAAGAAAATTTATAATCGTGACATCCCTAATTTCAGATCACCAAGAGTGGATTCAGATTTCCCTCTTGCGGACTCAACTGCTTTTTAGCGTCACTCAGAGCAATAATGATAAATCCCCTCTGGTGTAAAACTTAATGGATCTGGGATTCTCTGCTCTATGTTGTGACGACAAGGTGACCTTCTTGTTCGTACAGCTGAACAACCTAGCTAGATGTAGCCTACATCACATAACCATGTCTGTCTGACTCAATAACTGACTCAACACACACATTCATGTTGCAAGGCATATTGTCTCGCCACTTGCTGGAGATTAGCCCGTAGTTTCTAAGGCAACCACAAAAAATATCAGCTTCTGACTAAAGCATTTTTTTTAAAACTGCTGTGGGAGTGAACTTGGGAAACAAAGCAAACAAATCAATTAATAAACAACAAGGATGGTGAAAATTTGCTTTTAAGGAACTGTACTTTGATCTAAATAGGATATGTTTTAATCATTTAAGAGCCAAGGCTGTAAGAAACCACAAAGGATACGCCAGACACAGAAAACCAATAAAAAGAAAACCAAATGATCGATTGACTCATCTTTTACAGCAATATGTCACTGTCCCAGTTTTCATGTCTGCTTCCTGAAGGAAAACCCGTCTGTCGCCACCAAACCTGCATGTTTGTTTCCTTGATGTACTGTAGTCATTCCCTCGTATTATTGGCAAAGAAAAATGAACATCACCTCTTCTACAAAAGATAACGAATTACAGTCTTTGTATGAATAAATATGTATCAGTATAGCATATTTAAGTTGCCTTCCTCCTCTTTCTCTGCTCTTTGTGGGTCATTTGTTAGTTCCTAGTTGCTTCTTCTCAGTCATCTGTTTTATTCATTGTTCTTTTGTTTGATTTGTCCACATACTTTCATCTGAATTAAAACAAATATATAACATTCTTTACTTCCAGAACCTGAACTGTAGCCAGCCTTGTCAGTAAGTTTTGCCTAATCTGTGTGAAAAAAATAGACTATTTCTAGTTTTAGTGCAGTTTATTTGACATAGGAGAAGAAAGGGACTCAATTAATAGAGGACAGCATGATTAAATCCAATACTTCGTGTAACAAGACTCATCCCCACTAGCAGCTCTGTGAGGCTGTACATTAGTTGTAGCACACCAGAGTCTCCCACTGAATCTCATCTGTAAGTCGCTTTGCATGAAAGTATCGATACTAATATGTAAATGCTAATATCATCATGCTAACATGCGCACAGATAAAGCTAACCTCAGCGGATAACATGTTAGCATGCTGATATAGGCTGTGCTAATTAGTGCAAAACATGAAAACACAGCTGAGATAGGGCATCAGCTTTTGAGTGTCAAAAGCAAGCTGGGCAACATCACAAGTGTAGCCCAGATGTGGTCAATCTAAGGGCAGAGTTGCTGACATTTCACCTAAAACCACAAATGTCAACATCACGGTGTGTCCAGAAGAAAAGTCAAAGGATGACCAAATATAGGATTCATTTTCTGGGGATGGCAAGGCAAGGCAAGGCAATTTTATTTGTATAGCCCGTTTTTACAAACAGTTTGTCTCAAAGGGCTTTACATGGCATCGTAACAACATCCTCTGTCCTTAGACCCTCACATCGACTGAGGAAAAACTCCATAGAAAACCCTTTTAACGGGGCGGTGCGAGGCGCAGTGGAGTCCTCAACGCAGGCGTCCCCGGTTCGATTCCCGCGTCGGGCAGACCTTTCCTGCATGTCATTCCCCCTCTCTCTGCCTCCCCCTTTCCTGTCTATCTCACTCACTATCAAATAAAGGCAAAAACGCCAAAAAATATTTTAAAAAAAGAAAACCCTTTTAACAGGGAAAAATCGGAGAAACCTCAGGGTGAGCAACTCACCCAGGACGGACAGACGTGCAATAGATGTTGTTACATACAAGACAGATTACAGTTTATGTCACAGATGACGACTATTAGTACAAAATTTCATGAAAATCCATGGAGAGCTGGGCAAACCAACAGACCTACATTGCCAATCCTAGAGCCCTGCCTTTGGCATTGCTAAGAATAATCATGACTAAGTCCGAGTGGCTGGGTGACATCATACTACCAACAAGCCCAACAGACCTAATGCCTATATCTTTATAAATAAACTCACTCCAAGTTGAACAGCAAATAAGACATACAATATTTTTTTAAATGATGCATAGAAAGCTTAATGAAATCCTGTTTACTCAACACAACATTGCTGATCTTGTGTATTATTAACGTCAAGACATATCTGTTCCTGTTTCTCAGGATCGGATCTACTGGACAGACAGAGACAGAGCAGCAGTGTTCATGGCCAACAGGCTGACGGGTCAAGAAATCCACACACTGGCTGAAAACCTCAACGACCCTCATGACATCGTGGTCTTCCACCAGCTCCGGCAGCCGCAAGGTGTGTGTGCAGAATGTGTGAGGGCTAGTGTGCCTGTGATATCCGTTCGTGTGCTATCACACCTCATCTCGCTGTGTGAGCTCGGTCGCATCTCTGTGACCAAGTTTCCTCCGTGGGTTTCGTGTCAACCCAGGCACATGAATAAATGATGGTGAGGCTTGTGAGTGTGGTGGAGTGATTAAAGCTGTGGGAGCAGCAGCACATTTGCACGTCTGTCAAATCCAGATCTGAGTTGACCTGAACAGAGCACTTGAATAAATGTGTTGGCGGATTGTGTTTTCCTCCTGTGTCAGTTTCCATATCTACTATATATCTGCCTGCCTCTTCTTACTCTTACCTTCCAGTGCATAGTCTATGCCTATTTCTATATCTTTCACTGCATTTCATCACCATCTTTCCAATGCAGTCTTGTCTATCTGAGTTGTACTTAACAAGGATTTAGGATGAACACAGTGGAGCACCTGGGACAGCAGCACAGCAGTAGTTAAGCTTTTCAGCACTTTTCTGTATGTTGCCAGACCTCCGTCTTTGTTTTCTTGGTTTTGTTTAAGCAAAGTAACAGGCTTTGATGAAAGGGAACATTGGAGAACAGCAGCTTCTTCTGTCTCTGTCTGACTCTGTCTATCTCCCCAAGCTGAATAAGTGATAATCTTATTTATGTAACCATAGCTGCGATGTTCTTCATGTCGCCTCTCTTTCTCTCTTTCACTGTCTCCAGGCCCAGACAGCTGTAATCTGGGAAGCGTGGCCAATGGAGGATGTGAGTACTTGTGTCTCAAGGCTCCACAGATAACCGAACACTCTCCCAAATACACCTGCGCCTGCCCCGACGGACAGGACCTGGGCCCAGATATGAGAGGCTGTGTGCCAGGTGAGTGTGTTTATGACTGGTAATTGAGAGTATTTAATAATCAATAGCACCTAAAGGGACATGTTGGGCAGAGCGCCACAGTGCTTAGGCTACTGTGCAGATAATCTGATTTTGCCTCACTCGAGGAAGCTTTTTTCTGTGTGTCAAGTGTGATCAGAGGGAAACTTTGACTGATTTTCAGCAGCCACCTACTGAATTAAAAAGAGACCCGACTGTTGACAAATGTTTAGTAAGTGGATAGTTTATAGTTGGCAAATATGTATGACTTGTATGATGTAATACAGTTGCAAAGTCATACTGTACATATTATTAGCTAAGTAAAATACAATTACCAAGTCATTATCAGCTGAGTAAGTAACATCATGCTCGGGTTCAATAAGGAGGCAAGCTATAAAATTACAAAATGATAATATTCAAAAATTGTTTCACTGTCATTTTACATTTTACTCAAGAAAGAAAAATGCCCAGAATTCTGTAAGTGGCTTTATGAATTTTATCAGAGGTAATGCAGTACATGCAGTGCACCAATAAATAATTAATTTGTAGTAGGTGATAATTGATAATAATTTATTAGATATGCTTCCTCCTGAAGCAACATACAGTACAGTAAGTAGCTACTGAACTAAAAAAGGTAGTTGCTAAGCAACACATGCAGTGGTTAGATACAATAACATGGACCACTATGCAATGTAATGCAATCTAACACAACATCTCTGGAACAAATATAGCCTTGGTATTGCTTATGAAATTGTGTCACACTGCTTTATTGCAGACTGTGCTGTGTGCCTGCTGTCTTGTCGCCCATGGGAGGAGACAACTGCTTTAACAGACCCAGGATCAGTTGTGTGCCCCATAATTATAAAGCAGAATATTGTGAACAAACGAAGCATTATAAATTCCATGCTGCTTGGTCTGAGTTCATGTTTATACTGTTAGGTTAAAAGTTGATTTTTGGTTGTTTTGCATATGACGGATTGTACAGCAGGAGTATGTAGACAACTACAGCCATTGAGAAATATCAATGAATATATCCATGTGTAATAATATGTCAACACTAGAAGATACACCAAAAGGCCCTGAAACCATCAATCTTACAGAAATCTCTCATGTGAAGTATCTGTGGCATTTTCTCTACTCATCTCACTGGAATATTTTGATCAAAATTTGACCTCAGTTGTAGGTTTGTTTTCTTACGTTGACAGGCTGTCAGTCATTTGGTGAGTTTTGCAAATGAATAATGTCTGAGGATTTTTATCCCTGAACTCTAAAAGTTGAGATTATAAATTGTGATCTTTAAAGAATTTTTAATGGAATAGTTTGAATGAGGTTTTTCAATTTCTTTCCAAAAGTTAAATGAGTTTACCACCAGCTGATGATAGGCTGATCTTGTTCCAGTTTGACTGAGACAACCCCGCTGTTTCCAGTCACGCTGAGATAAGCCTGCCATCTCTCAGCTGTAGCTTTGTGTTTAATAGACAGAGACTGAACTGAGAGTGATATCAATCACCTCATCCAAGTCTCTGCAAGACAGCGCATATTTTCCAAAATGTCAAAACGCTACCCAGGTTATAAAGGCTCGAATTTCAAAACTCGAACTTTGAGGATCTTTAACACATTTACACTAATTCATTTTTTCTGAGCTGAGCATCTTTGCTGTGCCCTCTATCTCCTTGTAGCCGCACCACGAAATGACACAACACCCACGTCCACACCTCCCACTGGACTCACACCCGGCACCAGAGCGACTGACGCTGAAAACCTCCCTCCACCTTCCAGGGGAGTATCACAAGCGGACGCCACCCCTCACTTGACCACAGCTCCCTCCGATGCCCCCGAGCCCCTCACACCCCTCTCCACGCTTAAGCCTGTGTCGTCACAGGAGTCGAAGGCGCTGGGCTCCCACTCCACGGCCACCACTATGGTCATCTCCACCACACCTGCGGGTGACAGCAGCGTGTCGCAACATTGTGAGTGAATTCAAAATCGTCGGTCAATTCTGCCCGTGTGATTTCCGCAAATACTTCTATCCTGTGTATATGATCTACAAATACTGCAAATATGTCTTATTTAGATTCTTGTGTTAGCTTTCTACTGCCATCTATGGTGTTTGGGTCAGTTTTGACCCGTGTTTTAAATCATCCAATTTGTTTTTTTGTCTCTTGGTTACATTGTTAGGCTTCCTTATCCATGAACAACAGAGAAAGGATATGGGCATCGGCGCCCTGTTGTCACATTTGAACACTCAGATTTGGAAATGTATCTCTTTAGATTATAATCTCCGACCCTAAGTGATCAACATTTCTAATGTGGAGTCTCTTGTATGATTTTGAAAGGGCAGAGTGGCTCATTCAGGAGTACACGAGATGAGTCCCAGTCTTCTGATAAAGTGCCACTTTCACCTGAACTCCCACATCTCCCGCCAAGTACCACATCCTCTAGTCCTGTTCACACTCGTAATGTAGCTAACAACCTCACCCTGACTGTAATGATGACATTAAAGTGAGATATCTGCAAGACCCAACAACCACGCTCTACTGACTTTAATAAGAGTGATGGATGGTACCTTGTCGCAGAGGAAATGCCACCTTTCCCTCCATAAATTGTGCTCTGCGTGGGCTGTTGCATGCCGGAGAGTGCATGTGTGCTGTTGTGTAAGAGCGTTAGTAATCGTGTGTTATGTAAATGAGTGCGAGCCGTGAGCTGACATTGGAGCCCGACGGAGCAGAGATGGATAAAGAGTAGAAGGTCACAGGGTAGTGTCAAGGTCGTACCAGGCAAATGTCAACCAACTCATCATCTTTCGCTCCCTCTTTCATTTTTAGTCCAGCCTCTTTTTCACTATCTGACTTCTTTGTAAAACACTCACGGCTGCACACGCATGATCACCTGCCTCCTGCCTCGCTGTTTTATCTCCCCTCTCTTCTACCAGCTTTCCCCTCCTGCTTATCTCTCACTCTATTTCTCACATTCTTTTTTTTATATATATCCTAGGCGCTGTCTCACTCGTACCCTCTCTCGCTCCGCTGTGTTTTCATCCTCTTGCTCTAACTCTTTCTCGTTTCATCTCTCCCTGTACAGCTGGAGGTGAACATTTCCTCATGGGCGAGAACCTGACAGTAGCTGTTTTGGGAGTGGTCATCCCCATCGGTAAGCTTTCCTTGTCCATGTTTGTCTGTCCACACTAAAGGCCCGCAGGGCTGTGTAAAGCTGCCGTCTACCTGCTGCCTATGGCCGCTCTCTTTGTAGTCCATTCACACTGACCCTGCTGTGGCAGGATGAGAGAAGCCTGGCCCACAGGTGTTCCTCCCTCGAGTTTTCTCACAAGTCATTTTCTGTGAGTCTGACATTGCTGCCACACTGCATTACTCACTTCACACTGTGTTGTTGTGTTGGGTTCTGCTACAGCCACAGGACTCCCTGCAGTAGACCTTTAGTTTCCCTTTAGTTTAACATAGTATAGGGCAATATGAAAAAAAACAACAATCACTTAGCTCTAATGGTGAGCTACTTCTGCTGCACCTGTCCTTCTCATTATTCTCATCCTATATGTAGTTTACACTGATAATGGTGGAAGATATATCATCTAAAAGGCTCAGTAAACCTGAAATAATGGACTCTTAATTTCACACAATAGACAAAATCATCTGCTAATTTTCTATCCAGTATCAATCGATTTGAAAATGACCCATTTAATTATTACTAGCTGTAACTAACTTACTAATTGTCCTAACATCCGCTTTATTAGGTGGTTGAAACACTGTAACTGTCCAGTGTGTTTCCAACATTTTTTTTAAAGGAGAGTCTTATTATAAATACATATACTTGATATGGGTGGCAGACATGTTAATACGCTAACACACTAAGGCTAAACCTTGAATATCTCAGACAAAAAGTCAGCATGTGAACCATGTGAACTAGATGATACATGCAAAGAAACTTTATTTTATTTATAAAGGACCCAAAGACTTTTAGGATGAAGACTGTTTTTGGCAGTTGTTACAAATCTCTGGTAACAGTGCTCATGTTGCTTGAGTGTAAACATCCTTGGAAGTTAATAAGCTCAACATAGTTGCCAACATTAGCCTAAACTCTGATAGGATCCAAACATTAGGGAAATTGTATGTGATCGTTGTAAACAGGTCTTTTACTGTAATGTGAATGTGTTAATGATGTGCCTATTAGCCCTCAGAGTAATGTTTGTTCATGACTGTAAGTAGGAGGTGAAAATAGCCAGACACTGCAGAATAAACAGACTAAATACAGCTGATAAACAGACAGTTTAATCCACTCCTTACCACTTTTACTGCAGTGTTTTCACACGGAAAACACTGGGAAAAAAGAAATCCTCTTTTAAAGAATTATACACTTTGATTAAAATATTCATTTCCCCCGGGAATAATGGTCCTGCTTTGACACCATTTGTTGCAAAGTAAAAAGTCTGTAATAAAAAAAAAAAATTAAAAAAAACATATTTGAGCACAGACTCCTTTTCTATTCATGCATACTTTTAGGTGGAAACAACAAAACAAATGCAACACTAATACTATTGATCCTAAACAAAATGAGTCAGCCAATTAGCTCAGATGGACTGCTCTCATGATACTTCATAAGGTGAACAGAGAAAAAAAAGGCACCAATAAAACATGAAAGCTTTATTAGTGCTTTAGTGGCGCAATTTAAAAAGGCATTATTAAATTACATTGCTTATTCAAGGGCAGATGTGCTGTGAATGAGTCGCCAAGAGATTGTGATGTAATGTGATAGTTTAAATTTGTTCTCCCCAAGGATAGTTTAAAAGTAATTTACTCCAAAGCCAGGCCACTAATGGTGTTCTGCACAGCTGATTTAGAGTCTGTGTTAAAAATCAGTTGGTAGGTGGTTTGACCCGACTTTGACCCGGTGTTTGGCTGAGCCACATACACACACAACCTCCGTCCCGCTGCCCCCCTGCCCTCTGTGTCCCCCGCATGCCTGTTGTGCTCCTCTCTGTGCCGGTCATTTCATGCCATGGACTCGTTCTGCCTCGTTAACGCTCCCCCCCTTCCCATTTCCCTGCCGCTGTGTGTTAAACGCATGCAGTTCCTATCGTTGCCACAGTGGTGTTCGGCCTGGTCTGCGCCGGCGTCTACCTGGTGTGGCGCAACTGGCGGCGCAACTCCACCAAAAGCATGAACTTCGACAACCCCGTCTACCGCAAGACCACCGGCGAGGGCGAGGAGGACGAGATCCACATCGGGCGGACCGACGGCATGGGACACCACGCGCACCATCACCCGTACCCGCAGGGCGTCAGCGTGGGCGTGGTGGGAGCGGGAGGCGGAACTTGCCCGCAGTTCATCGCCTTGCCGCTCGGGGGCAGCATGCCCGATCCCGGGACTCACTGGTACACGGAGCAGCCCATGCTCTCCACGGCAAAGTGACCCACGAGGGCGACTTCCGGAGAAGAAGATGGCCGCTCAGGCACACGCACACACAGTGAGGTCAGGGGTGACATGGACTGAGTTTTCTGAAGGGACAAACAACATATCATCAAGTGTTACATGCAGACTCTCATATCCGTGTACTATGCCAATTTTCCATTTGAAAAACACCAGTATTCAATGAGATAAACATGATTCTTAATATAAGTAATTTCATACATTTTCTGTGCTGGAGCTTGATCTGTTTTTTTTTTCTCTGGTAAATGCTGAGAATTAATTACAGGTTTATTACTGTGTGCTCCCAATAATTAATGTGTGTTCCCAACATTGATGAAACATGAATATGGAGTCATACTGTCAGTCTTTTTACATTACACTGAGTGAGTTGTGTGCTGTGTGTCTTATATTTTGTGACAGGGCTAGGGAGGTCATGTTTCGTCCTTGATATATTTATTTGACGTAGGGTGTTATCCCTATTTTAGGAAGGTGAAGGAGCTGTGGAAGCGTGGCAGCACCTGCGTTGATGGGACAATCTGTACAGATTCATGTTAGAATCAATCATAAGTGTCAGTACTGGAGCTGTCGTGTGACGTTAACAGTTGGATGGTTTCTTCTTTGAGATTTTTTCCATTTTCTGATTGATTTGAAAGAAAGGTTACCACCTACATTTTGTGCTTTCTCCCTAGTTCAGAGGCAAGCCTGTCAGGATGAGTTGTCTAACAGTACAGAGTGCAGTCCAATACAATTGATTTGCGAGGTTACGTTTTTATTTGACCTCCAACACACCAGAGTTTTGTGAGTACAGCAGGTTTGCAGGCTGCAAGGGAGTAAGTGGACATACATAGTGTTGAGATGTTTGTTTTTCACAGTAGAGAGGTCATGAGGTCAGAGAGAAGGTGGTTACACAGGTTGGGTTTCTGTCTTCTTTAACTGACTCTTTTTTTTCTCGATGTTAAATGGTTTGTGAGAAGCAATAGTCTGCAGCTTTTAGTCAGGCTGCAGAGTCACATGGTCGACAAAAATCCTTGAGTGTTTAGAGTTTTATTTGATCACCTGCTTTTGACTGTGACAAATGTGCACATGAATACTCATAGGGCACAGTGATGGCAAACTCATGCTGCTCTCCAGAGGACGGAGACAATGCGCACTTGCCCTCCGAAAAACACAAATAGCATGCATAATTGCTCACCAGCTGACAATGCAGCCATTCATTGTTCCAGGCAAGATACAAACACACGCACGCACATGCACGCACAAATTCACAAAAGCGAGCTAGATTCCACGCCTGCTCTCCTCCTCCTGAGATGGCCGATATCTGAGTAGACAGTTTTGGAACGTGCCATGTGGGAGGGCCCAGCTGGTGGCTGCATGATGAGTACGAATTGTTATGTAACCACAGAAAACAAAATCAGACTCTGATGTAATGAGGTTGTGGTCGACTTGGTGAAGATGTTTCATGCTGGTTTAGTCCCGTCATTAAAGCTGTTTCATAATGCCATTCATAAACCTCAAAAGTCTAGGTGTGTGTGTGTGTGTGTGTGTGTGTGTGTGTGTGTGTGTGTGTGTGTGCGCGCGTGTGTTAATTATTATGCATGTGAGTGCTAATGTTCATCCCACAGCCATATTTGAAACTGTTTTGTATGCTCTTTGTTGCACAACCCTCTTAGAATGCCTTCTGTATTGTGTATTGCATGGAAGAAAAACAGTGTATGATACACAGGTGTGTGGATACACAGGTGTGTAAGTGCGCGTGTGTGTGTTGTATGTGTGTGAATGTGTGACACTGGAGAAGCTCTGAGGGTGCTTTTTGATTCATTGATTTGTAAATATGTTTTCATAAGGTTTTTGATAATGTATTATACAATTATGTAAAAGAAAAGATGTACATAAGATTTTAGATAAAGTGTTGACAGGTATATTAATTTATTTGTATAAAGGAGAGCACCGCATTCCCTGATTGTAAGAAATTTGAATTATCCACCAAAGTGGTTTGTGTTGTTTCTTGCTGTGCATCATTTAGCATCCTCTTTGTGTGCAACCCTTTCTTTTTTTGTTAACCCACGTAACACATGGTGTCTTCTCTTAAAAAAAACTCCCACATCTTTGCAACGCTTCCCAACCTCATGGTTATTGAAATGATTGGTTTTGTTTATTTGTGCCTTTGTTTTTCTTTTTTTTTCATCTTCCTCTAACGTTTTTCATTGAACAGACAGGGATCAGCCAACTGCTGTACATGCAAAGATATACTGTAATAAGACCAAACTGGTTCCACTTTTTGATTTTCTGTAATGGATTACTTTTGAATATCTCTATATATTGATATATAAAATCCGACTGAAAATTTCCTCAATGTGTGCTGCTTCATTTCCTCCTACAAACAATCTCATATCATAGATCTACTGTCAAAAACAGGCCTATGTAATGTTTGCTGAACCACAGCCATCAGTCCCTTAAGGCTGCAGTAGTTGATGTTTTAAAATGAGCCAAATGATTGTGTAAAAAGTAGACCACAAACTAACAGTTGGAAAAAAAAAATGCACTCACCTTGCTGAGCATCAAAGAGCAGGCTAATGAACACAGCAGTGCATTTAGTGGCTACTGAGCCAGATATTTCCCTCAGGGATTGTTCAAGGTTAAAAAACAGAGATAATATACTGGACTTTTCATCAGGTCACCCTCTGTTAGGTCACCAAATGAATTCTAATTTTAATGTGATATAGATTTGTAAACAATTATTTACTAACATTTTGGCCATCACTGTAATGTTTTTTAAATTGTTGTATTTAGGAGACCTTAAATCTAGTGGAACTGCTATGTATCTTTTTTATTATCTGTGATTTGCTTACATGTAGCACAATATGATGCTGATACATGAAAAATGTCCTTTATTCACCAAGAACTGTCTCCAGTGGTGGAAAGCAACGCTTTCATTTCACATCATTTCTTCAACTGAAATTAGCATGCTATCCATCTGCAACTGGACCGGTTAGCCTGATCACTTTGCGATAGTCACTGTGGCGCCCAGTCTGCCCTGAACTAATAGCGCTGATCAGAGGGTGTACAGTATTTAACTAAGAGTGGTAGGCAAACAACTAACAATGTTAACATTGGCTAATTAGTCATAGTAAAATATAAAACATTATAGCTCCTTAAAGGTTGATCTGCTAAGAAGCATGTTCTGAGCTACCAAGACCACTGCAGCAAGATTCCTGCTTATGTTAAATTGAGAAAAGTGTGTTTTATTTCTTATGATTCCACATTTTTATTTGTCAGAGGGAAAATGGGTTATTGGCTCAATTCAAAATCTAGTCACTCTTTGTAGCAGAACACAAAATGCTTCTCCCTTTGTAAACCACACTGACTGAGATTTGTTTTACATCCATCCAGACAAAGTGATCCATCAGCAGACAGAACAACAGTATCAGATAAAGCAAACCCATTAACATTATTAGTGAAGTAGGGCAAATGCCATCAGACTCATCTTCTTTGTTGCTGCATTCGGATACAATGTAATTTTTTGTGATGCCTGTAGCAGACAAAAGAGGTGTCACAGATATTCACTGGTCCACATATGATGTACACCTTGATTCATTGTGGTGTGAAGGCCTGTCTGTGTGGGGGATGGTGTGTTTACACCGACAATATATATGTGTGGAGGCAGCACAGGGGTCTGTACAGACATGAATACGTACAGTCAAAAAGATTTAAATCTATAGTTCATCAACGTTGATCGTCGATTTTAAACACAGTGTTTTATGCAATAAAACAAAAACAGATTTCAGTACTTATGCCATTTTATAAAATAATATGTGTGCTTATATATTTTATCTTTGACACTTGACTGATAGTAAAGGAGCTGACTCCATCTCCATAGCCGCCCCTCTCTCTCGCCCTATATTTGCTCAGGGTCATTACAGCAGCAGGGCAGTCAGTCAGCCAGGCTGGAAAAAATCCTCAGGGGAAATGAGGTGGCTTTGCTCTGTCCGACACAAATCCAGCCTCCTGCCAGTCTCTACTCTCAATCCTTTTGTTTTATCTCACAAACGTAATCTCAAATCCTTGCTGCGAGACTACAGCACCGTCGCCCCTTACCGTGCCCCCGTGGGCTGGAGGAACAAAGGGGCCACTTGCAGCACATCTGCTTTCATGCCTGACTGGGCCGTTCCACAGCTGGATTGCAGGTGAATCTCATTGTGTCCCCGCTCACAGTGGAATTAGAGCATTTCGGTGGGTGTCATGTTTATAATTGTCTGTCACACTTGAAAGGGATTAGATCTAATCCCTTGGATATGCTCATTTTAGAATTCCAGATTTTTGTATATTGTTGCTTTCTGTGTGTTATTGTATTTGACTCACAATAGTGATGCTGGAATGGAGGAGCTACACCACCTGCTGGTTGGGTTTGTTACTACAGCAACAAAGCTGACCACTGGGTTTTCATTTCAATGTGTAAACTTACCTTGGTTGAAACAATGGCAACAGTTTTCAGTCATATTTTTATTAAAAACAAACATTGTGAACATCATGATAGAAATCATTAATGAGTGAAATCAACAGGTTGATTTAGATTTGTCTGTCTTTCATGCAGCATCAAAGAAAGTACTTTGCATTACTTGATATATTTTACACATTGTATTTCTTTTTAAAAGTGCTGAGCTGCTGCAACAATGCAAATAGCAATACTTGGCAATACAATAAACATAAAATAAATATATTTTTTCATTGCATAGTTGTTGAGTGAAGCTGCTGCTTGGGTGTGCAAAGATCAGATCTAAACTATAAACTTCAACAGTAAAGACAACAGAAAACTGTACATTGATTTCTCCGGCAATCATGCCAAACACTCATCTAAAGCTTCAACCGCTTGTGGTGACATAGTTTTGTTGAAATGATGTCATTCCATCTCAAAAAAGGATTCAAAAACAATAACGTGGAACAAACAGCTTAATCGAAGCACAGAGCGCCAAACTTAAACCTCACACAGAAAAGAGGATCATACGTCTGCTGATTCTTTTTCCAGTTTTCCAGCACTACTGAGCTCGAGCTTTAGCGTGGGCCTGCAGGAGGGCGGCCGTGTCCGTGTGGGAACCTCGCATGGCGACAGAGAGCGCAGTCTGACCACGCTGGAGGACAGAAAGAAAGACATGTACTTTTAGCCATGTTATCATAAATGTTCCAGATAATGGTTACTGGACTTAATACATTTACTTGAAGAAATTCACAATCCCCAGAGGATGAACTTTGTCCATCCCCTGACTTTTCCTCTGACACCACCACAAGTTTGACAAATGTAACCATTGTGGTCAAGAAAGTAAACATATTTACTAAACTTCAGTGTCATTATCACATTGGCATTGGCATTTAGCTCAAGTGTAGCTTCACAGAGCCACTGGCATAGCATATGACTATTTTCCAGCTGCAGAATTGTGCCTCCCAAAGGACGGATTAAATAGCAAATTTAAAAGCAAGTTTGCATTTTTACTTCAAAAGACAAATGGGTTAAGAATTAATTTCATGAGAGTTTAATTGGTGTAATCAATCTGGGTTTGTGTCAAGGTGAAACACTTTGTAGGGTTGCGATAGGACACCTGCTGATTTTTTTTTTTTTTTTTTTTTCATCTCTTAAACTCTGCTATAAAGGCAGGCTGTGTCAAAAGTAGAAAATACATATGCATGCTCTCTTCCCTGCTTCCACTCGCTCCAGACTGGCAGATAAGGTACTGTTGGCAGATTAGCTCATCTCAGCCCAGGGAGATTTGTCTTCCTGTAGCCCTGATTAATCCTGGGGAAGCTCTATTCTGCTGCATCCAGACTGTCAGTCCACCCACGTCCACACAGCACGAGTCAAAACATTCAAGCTTTCATACATCTAAGCTCCTTTTTGTGTTTAGTTATGCGAATAGAAAGGGACATATGCCATTTTTTAAACAGATATAACAGGATTTCATATGATAAATGGAGTTGGAGTCATTATTTCAAGTATGAAATTTAATTACCAGGAGTGATGCCTGTAGAATTTGAAAAAAAATATTGTCCAGTTAACTGTTTTTCTTTTGGTATGATGACCACAAACAACTGCCTATATCTCACACTGGTAGCAGTTAAAACTGTATTCTCTTATCAAATGAAAAGCTGATAATGGGACTTGTTTGCTGCAGGATCACCTTGTCAGTGAGGGTGAGGTCACACTGGCTCCTCTCTAGCAGCAGCCTTGCGATGTGTGTGTGGCCTCTCTCAGACGCGAACATTAGGGCCGTGGTTCCCTGGCTGTCCTGAACATTTGTGTCGGCTCCGCAGCTCAGCAACAGGCGAACCATCACAACGCGGCCGTGTCTCACCGCTAAGTGCAGCGCTGTTTGGCCAGTCTGTACAGAGAGGGAGAGACGATAGGACAGAGACACAAAATTTAGAGCTCAGTTCTTGTTAAAGGAGCTCTTAGAGCATGCTAACAACTTAGTTTTGCACTCTCATTAAGCTTGGGAAGTCACAGGAGACAATGTAAGCAGAGAATAATAGAAGCTGCCAAATAGAAGATGCCAAATATTTGTGATTTCTAGTCTCTAATGTCTCTTGTGTTTCCCATAATCCAATATAATAGTGTATTAGACCCTCCATGCCTGTTAAATTCCTATATCATTTACCGCTCCAAGCCTGACTCAAGTCTAATTTGATTTTATCTGCGTAGAAAAGCTCCCTTCAGAGCTAAAATATTATACAACTGTTCTGTACTCATTATCATCCGTAAACTGATATTCATGTATAAAATCAGTAGATTGACCCTTAGATATTGCACTAGATTGTTGCTGCTGGGAATCAAGCTCCACTTGCGTAATTTCTCCTTGTATGCACTACCTGGCTGGAGCGAATGTTAATGTTGCCCAGTTCCATTATCTTGCGGACCACCTCCATGCCACCTGGGCCATCAGGGGCCGTCAGCGAGGCCAGCATCACCGCTGTGTAGCCAGCGTTGTTCTGAAGGTTCACGTCACTCACACCTGGTGATGCAAAGGAAATATCAACATGTTTAATGTTTCCAAGACAGCTGATCTTTGTGCAGTGACTCTGGTCACACTAGTGCCATTACCTGTGTCTAGGAGCAGGCTGACGATGCTGTAGTTGCAGTGGGACACACTGTAGTGCAGCACTGTGTTGCTATTGTCGTCTGCCAGGTTGATGAGGAATGCCAGCAGCGAAGGTGTGGCTTTCTTCACCTCTTTCAGGTACACAGCCACCTTGCTGGCCACTGAAGCCTCTTCTGCTGCCGCACTGAACCAGTGCTGAAACAACATGACCAGGGCTTTTCTCTGGAAAACAGGCAAGAAGGAAGGAAAGATGACTCTGACACTGATTTGACACACTTTAAAGCCTTGTAAATTGATCTGTTTGTCTACAGAACACAATATTAACACACCTTTAAGGCAAACATGTCCACAAATGCCTACTTTACATCTAAAAGCACGTAGCAACTTAAGCTTTCATTTACTGTAGTGGTAATGTGGTGTTTCTGTTCACCCAGTCCAATATTCACTCTCCCCCACCAAATATCTTACTCTTAATGCAAAAGGCTATATTCATCATGCCTTTGAAATTGTCATCAGCCACAATGTTTAGTTCTGCACACATTGCATACAGTTTATTAGAGCTTTCGCACTAAATGCAGCTGGATCAGAGAACACAGTGGCCTGTATCAAACAATCAGTCTTCAGAGTAAAAATTCAAATTCATAATTACTGAACAGGATCTTCCCCCAAATGTGATAGATTCTTCTCTGGCCTATTTCACACCCCTCCAACAAGACAGTGAACTAAAAGATGCTAAACTGCTCTGAGCTGAGAGGAGCTTTAGAGCTTTAATGACTCTGTGACTTCAATACTGCTTTTCATATCAGAAATAACTATTGTTGATATCAACTTTAGGCGTTTAAATCATATAGAATCCATTAAGATGAGGAATATCCTTATTCAGCATAACATTCAAATTGACTTCCTGTAAACACCTTCATGAGTTTCTGAGGGTTGAATCAGAGTTACATACCACATCATCACTGGGGTTATCCATGCTGTCCATGTGGTCACTAAGGAACTGACAAGCAGCCATGAAATCTGCACTCACAGTCTCCCTGAAAGATAAAAAGATCATGCATGTCTGATGTAGGATACAAAGAGACAATAAGGAGAATTTTCCCTCACAGCATTACATGTAGGAATATATTCCCATATTCCACAAATGTATCATTGAAAGTGCTCCCCTCAGGGTAAACAGCACACTTACATTTTCCAAGGCATTTGTTATGGTGCTCTCACCTGCCCCCTGTGGTTGTTTCTGAGCCAGGGTACCTCTCCATCTGTTCTCCTGGGGGCTTTGGTTTTGCTTTGACCATTTTCTCTGAAGCCTCAGCTTCTACAGACACCACTCCTCCATCTGTCCCTGATCCTGTACCCCCAGATATCATCTGTCTGTCGGGGTTAATTTGCCACACTCCCTCCATCCGCCTCTTCCCTGGGTCTGCATCCACCTGGGCAGCAGCCATCTCTCCAGGGCTGCTGCTGCTCTCCTTCTGCTCCCAATCACCATGAACACTCCGCTTCACACCGTCCTGCCCGAGTAGATTTCTACTTGCTTTACATCTTTAAAAGAAATGAAAATGAGGCAGGAAAATAAACGTGTCATGTCATTGTCAGCACTAAAGTCTTGGATCTCTGAAACACTGACGCTGAGGAACTAAAAAGTTGTCTAAATCCCCTCAAAACCTCAAACTCGTTTGAAAGTTGAAATTTACAGCATCAGGAATCAACATGAAAGCCAATCAACCATTTTCCCCTGCAATGTCTCATGTGGCTCATTCGGGAACGAGAGTCTTGGATGAGATCTCTGATGCATTATTTATGGCTAGAATATTTCAGTCAATACTTTGAATCCAATCTTTTTAGAGCATCAAAGGCTGGACAAAAGTCAAAACAAAAAATGCTTCCTCGTTTTAAAAAAGAAAGACAATTCATCAGATTGTCACAACTAGAATAAAAACTGGGCTAGAAAACAGACTAGTCCAACTATTTTACCATTAAAATAAATCCTTGTTTGAGGCTTTGGAAAATGGCAAATGTTCTCTATGACCCTGCTAAGATATGGGAGTCCAGGCTTTAAAATGACTGGTATTCATCTTTCAGATTTAAATTATGATGTTTTCCTCAGTCAGAAAAGTCGCTTAAAGAACCTCAAATATAGTCACTAACCGATAATCATTGCTTTTAAGGTCAGAGAGAGTTATTTACTAACCCTTCATTAACACCCCCTGAAAGTTTTTTTGACGTCTGGCCACATCCATCTGGCTTGGTGATGGATTTAGAGGCTGTAGGGAGAGAGACAGACACAGAGAATGATGATGATGAAATATCAACACAGCTGAACAACAACATTTTGACAGAATTCTTTTGGACGCCACAGTTTCTTCACAAAAACTGTCAGTCACCTACTTGTTATAGAGAGTTATAAATTCCATTACTTTTACACCTAATAAGTACATTGTGGATCTGAATTTGACAGAGGAACTTAATGATGTCAGCTTTTCTAAAGCAAACAGTGTTCAAATTACTTTATTAACTTTAATGTTTCACCAAACACACTTGATTTTGAAACAAATGTGAGAATATGACTTCAAACAAATGTCCCAACCTTTTGAAGACATATATGGTATTTCTTCGTTGAAATCAAATGAGGATTTTTTTAAACAACTCATCTACTCATCAAGCTCTTATTCCTGTGTTGACACAGCTGTTAGCATTGACTATGGTTCCTATTTCACTTTAACATTTAACTGGAACTCTGTGCATCTATATAGAGCTTGGTGGCTCATTTCATGCTAAGTCTCTATTCAATTCTTTCAGGCTCATTTTTATATAAAACAATGATAACACTTCATCCCCTGTTTCTTAATGGCATTCTCGACTAGTAAATTTTTAAGGTTGATAGTAAGGTTTTAAAAGTACAGGTTGGATTTCAAAACTTAAAATAATGATACCTGTGATAGCCTTTTTCTATTGTTTGCAGTTTTTGCAATATAAGCTTTATCTTCTGACCATACACTAAGGAGACATAAATCACTTGTTTTTAAAGGGAAGTGTGTTGACTACACTCCTCAGAGACTCACATCTGGTGTTTCAGCTTTCAGCATGCTGGAAAATATGACCATTCAAATAGGAAAAACTCTCAAACAAAGTAGCAGCAGTTCAGAAACACTTAAAACCAGCATTTGTGTCAACTAGTCAAGTCAACCAACCATGTGCTTTAATTAAATACAAGTTCAACTAAAAGATTTCCAGTTTTTCTGATTTATTATTTAAATGTGATGTAAATCACACACGAGTTAAGTCAAGAGAGGAGGTCCAGCTCTGAGGTTCTCCCTTTTGTCCAACAGATTGACTTCTTCTTTCCCAAACCATGTCCAAACCACACTATTACGATTCAAGTTAGTCTTAATGTGTGAGCACTGCCTCTCTACAGTGCAGCTACTTCACTATAACAACCATGGTCAAAATAGTCTGTGGGAAGAAAAGCCTGAAAGCCCGTATGAGACACAAATTAACTTGTCAGTCATTTTCAGTAACATAATTTGCTTCCAGTTGAGTCTTGTGGATTATACAATCTAATCTAATGACGTCATAATCCAGCCCTGTGTGTTTGCCCTAAAAGAGATTTAATGATAATCTTGATATCATGCATCTGTGGATGACAGTACCTCTATCTTGTGTTCTTTCTTCATCATTGTGTCCATGCTGGGTGTAGTAGGAGGTGAGGACATCAACAAGTCCCATCATCTCCTGCTGTAGAGAGTTTATCTTAGGATCTGGGTGCTTTAAGGGTTTACCTTCCTCTCTTGACTCACTGTCTGCACACAAACACTCCCACTGCTGATCCAGGAGCCTTTTGAGCTTCTTAATGTGGTGGACAGCCACTGCTGTGTCCCCATTCAAAGTCTCTCCAAATTCACCAGATAGAGGTGGACTCCTTCCAGCTGACATGAAATCAAATACTGAGTCTTGTTGTTGACTCCTTTGTCCATTTGTGGAAACAGTTCTTGCTCCACCAAATGCATCTGAGCTCCTTGAGGAAGGGGCTTTCTTAAAATCAGATTCAATGGATCTCACCATCATCTCATTTCCAACCTGGTCTACCACCACCCTTTCAGCCCGGACCCACATGCCAGGATTCTTGATAAGGTGTTCCACCTTCTCGTCTTTCCTTCTGCCCTCCTCCTGTTGTTCCCTCAGCAGACCCAAGGCCCTCTGGAGCTCCAGGCCAGTCTCATGGAGCTTCTGCTCCAGCACAGCTACCTTAGCCTGCAGGGAAGTCACTGTCAACAGCTCGTCCAGATCTGTACTGGTCCTCCACTCATGTTTTGGATTAGAGTCATCCTGTCTGACACTATGATTTTTAGAAAACCTGGTATGACTTTCATGCCGAGGCCTTTTGCTGTCTACATTGCTGTAGTGGGACAAAGTAAGAGGGTCAGTGGTTCCATTCATTGAAGGTGTATGGATATGTGGACTCAGGCCCAGGCGGAGTCTTTCTCGTTCCTCTTGGAGGATGCATATCTGAGCCCGGAGCTCCGGTATAACCCTCACCTCCATCTCCAGCTCTCCTACACGTTCAATGGCCTCGGTCAGACGTCTCAGCAACCCCGAGCAGTCCTGGGGTCGAGGGCTATCCGAGGAGTGGAAAACATCTTCACAGGAGGTGTTCCTTCCTCCGAGGTGATCTCTTGAACTCCAGAGGCTGCTGTGGTCATCCGTGGACTCTGAGCCCTGTCTCAGTAATACTGTGAGAGGCAAACTGGAGGCACGGAGGAGATGAGGTCTGATGTGCTCACCTAGAGGCTGCTCATCAAACTCCTTGATTCTTGCCTCCATCTCTTCCAGGGAGTTGAGCCCCGTGGGAGACAGAGTCGATCTGTGATCATTTGCCCAGGAGGTATAACCATGATGATGGACGTCCGACAGTCGGGACCTGGGGCCAAGAGCTCCGGTAGATCCCCACAGGTTTGGGCGGTACCCACATGCAGAAGGGTTGAGGAGTCTGGGAAGAGTGCTTGCCCGGGGACCCTTGCTCCGACGCTGGATTGGGACTCTTTTGATGGTGTTGCCTTTCTCTATGTCATCCACGTACTTCAGGAAGTCCAGGTCAAGTCGGAAACCGTAAGGTGTTTCCACTGAGTAAGGGGGCTTCCCTTTGATTCCATTCTGTGTTGTTTTATCAGCTGCGATATTTCCTGTGAACATTAAAACACAAATTTAGTATCCAATATAAAATTTTAAATTCCATAATGTTGTTGTGTTGTAATGTTGTGGACTTTTTTTTCTTTACCATTTTGTCCTTCCATCATTTATCTCTGTTAAGTTTTCCAAACAGTTTGTTGTCACATTATCTGGTAGGACCATTGGAATCTGGTAAATGAAATAAAATGAAATCAAAATGAGAAGAACCAGTTGAACCAGCCAGACACACATAAAAAAATACATGTTAGGACATTTTGTACAAGTAGTAAGTGGTTATTGTGTGGTTTTCAAATAATATAATGGACATAGTCCTCATTTCTGGAGGCACAACTGACAAACTTTGGCAATGCCACTCACTTGGTATGGTTGTGGTATTTTTCGTGGGACACCCAATCTAAATTTTATGACCAGATGGAGCAGTAATGGTCCTTTTTTTGTACTCCATTCACAATCTCCTTCTTATTCATCCCCCCTCATGTAGCACAGAGCACAAGACACTAACATCCAATTATTCTCAAGTGCTCTCCCACTCTCGTTCTTCCTCTCATTCTCCTCTTCTCCCAGAGATCTTTGCTTTTCTCACACTCTCACTGCTTCATTTCTTCCATGCATCAGGCAGCTATTATTCAACAGTAGCAGGCCTGATGTTCACTTGATTACAACCCTGCCATCCAGGACTAGAGCTGAAAATAGCTCTTGAGACAGTTTCGCCCAGCAGCAATGGCCAGCAGGGCAAAATATACTCCCACAGACATAAATACAGACAACCATTGTTCTGACTCAATACTTTCCTCCCTTCCTACTCTCCCTTTGCCTCCTACTACGTCTCCAGTCTTTTCCCAGATTCTTGCTTTACTTTTACTGGACTGTATCTAACTGTAACTGTCTTTTACTCTGCTCTTTTCATTTCAGTCTTTGTGTTTTTTCCAAATATGGCACTTACTGCACTTTAAATCTGCTGACTTTCCCATTTTCTCTTTAATAGTCTATGTTATGAACAGAGAGAAGTTATTTCTTCCCCTAACTCACTCAGTGTCTCCCTCCTTCCACCCTCACCTCTTCCCTCCTCCCTCCTCCCTCCCATGCCCTCCCTTCTCCTGACCACCAGCCTCTGTGGCAGCTCTCTGTCCTCTCGAGGCACCGCAGCCACTGAGCCACAACCCCAAACAATGTCAGCTATGCAGTAAACAGACAAACACCACCGAATGGTCCTGCTGGGAATTTTATCTTCCGTCATTCACACACTCTCTGATGGCCAACAAGAAACAGCAACAAATCTGAAAATTACAGACAGGGATACAGACATTTTCACAAGCTAAGACGTGAAGGCTGAGATAAATGTGTGTAATGTGTAATTAAAGTCAAAGATTCATCATGTCTCACATAGCTGTACTCTCCTTGGCTGATAGCTTTCATATGGGTCAAGTTTGTCATTCAGGAATTCAAATATTATTGAAAATACAGACAGTTGCACCAAAATTCAATTTCAATTTCAATTTTTTTTCAATACGGTGAAAGAGAAAAATTTTTTTCCATACTGGTAAAAATGTATTAACAGAAGGTCAGCATTTTGATTTAAACAAATCTTCTTCAGGACTAAACTTCCAAATCTTTGGGGAGCATTACCAGTGTGCAAATATTCCCTCTTTCACCTTATTTTGCTTTTTGGGTAGAATTAGTATAACATCACACACACTGGATGTGCCTGACTCTGATTTTCCATTTGTGTCTTACTCTGATTTTAGATCTGTTCTTGTCCTGGCTCTTTGGTTGAGGATTTCTCCACAGTGCTCACCACCTCCCTGCTGACTTACTGCTGTTCTGAAGCAGGAAAATCAAGGTGTGGGCCAGAAAAACAAAATAAAGAGCTGAGAGAATCTAAATATGCAGCCCAGTCCTCAACTTTATTTCCTCTTTGAACAATGTTAAAAACTCTAATAAATATATGGGTTAATATGGCTTTACATAAAATTAAAGGGGAAAAGGAAATCAAAAACTGAGACTGTACGCATATCTATGTTTACGGTATTTTCTTATTAAAAAATATGTGGGCCCTGTGCTAGGGGTTAGCAGAGAAGACAACAGAAAGATTAAGAAACACGTTTCAGCCTCAGTCAGACCTGGAGTTTTTGAAGAGTTTATTGTCACCAAAAGTGGTGACCAGAAAATGTATTGTGGCGATAAGTGCAGTTATTTGTTAATGTTGTTTGGTAGCTTGTAACAGACTGTGGCTGACACAGTGTTGTCGTGTAAACTCTCACTCTCTGACTGACAAGGTTCAGGTGACAGGTGATGGAGCAGTGTGTATCAAGATGGTGAGTGTTGGAGGAAACATGAGACACACTCAGTTGCATGTTTGAGCCTCAGTCAAACTGAGACTCAGATGTGGATTTTTTTTTTTTACTCCAAATTTATCTCCTATAGCAGAATTCAGATGGTTCATGGTAATGTTGGAACGGGTAGCGACTGACACAGTGTTTGTGGTTTTGCTAATGAAACTTTTGTTTCCTGTTCTGACAAGGTTTAAAGCAGAAGTAAGCGGAATGTTTGTGTTAATATAAGTCATAAATAGTTATATCTTCCGACAGCAATCACTTATATAGAGTGTTTGGTCCGAAACACGGGTCTGTCAGTCACTCTGCTCTGCTGTAAGCCGAGGAGAAAACTTTCCTTGTATCCTACAACCTTTATCCAATGAGGAGAGAGAACGGCATAAAGGGGCGGTCCTCTCTGTGTGTGCAGCCAAGGGATGCGCGTGAATGTGGTGACGTAGGGACGAGGGCGGGGACTGCTAACTCCATCGGCTGACAGGAAGTTAGCCAAAACGACCGGATCGCTTACTTCTGCTTTAAGGTTTATTTCCCATTGGTTATATGACATATGAATCTCTGGCTGTCTGAATCTGTTTTTATAAGACTGTCATTCTTTTACTCCAGTTCGATGGAAATACAGAGTCATGGTGCTGACAGCTTATTTAATTCATGATATGTCTTGTATTATATTAAACAAAATGTATATAAAAATATTATAATTACACCAATCCTGTTTTCCCCAAACTGATCTTTTCTAACGAGTTTCCTCTGTATGTTCTACTGCATACACTGAAACCTAATACACATGTTACATTCAGTAGCCTACATTGAAATTGATACTCTGTGTATGTTGTTATCACCAGGAGGGTTTTATAATGCTGAGAGGAATCTTTCAGCGCTCAAACTGAAATGTCTAAGTTTAGCCCTTACACGTGGGTGTAAAGCTAATGTACATGCCAAGAGAAAAGACCCTGACATGTTCGTTTTACAAGCCAGAAGATAATTCAGTGGAGTGTCCTCCAGGCAGAAGGACGAACCAGGAGGATAACACGACAGATTTCCATAGAGCTGGTGAGGCATTCAGATTAGGGGGGAAAAAAGCCTCATGTTGCTACAAGTAGAAGTTGTATTCATCATTGCCTCTGTCAGTCAGCGCTGTGCCACAGAGCACCTGTCACTGCAGACATCTCAATGCTGGCTGTCATCAGACTCAGAGAGCAGGCGGCTGGCTCGAGTTCAGGAAATACATTTACATTTGTTCTATGAAGTGAAAAAAATCTACCAACATCATCTCAACACTGGATGTTTACTGATGAAAAATTAGATACTGTCACCTGCTATTAAAGCAGAAGTAAGTGGAATACTTGTGTTAAAGCAGAAGTAAGCGATATATTTGTGTTAATATAGGCCTAAGTCTTAAATAGTTATATCTTCCGACAGCAATCACTTACATAGAGTGTTTGGACTGAAACACGGGTCTCTCAGTCCCTCTGCTCTGCTCTGAGCCGAGGAGAAAACTTTTCTTGTATCCTACAGTTTTTATCCAATGAGGAGAGAGAACGGCATGCAGGGCTGTGTGTGCAGCCAAGGGATGAGCGTGAATGTGGTGACGTAGGGACGAGGACTGTTATGGTGCGTTCAAGGCAACTCGTAACTCGTGTTTTTCCGACCTGTGAAGTCGTACCAGTTCGATCTGGTACGAGTTCACGGGTCGGATGTTACGAGTGGCCGTTATAGTGACTTTCACCGGTAAAACAGGTCGGAAAAACACGAGAGGGTTGCCTGGAACGCTACAAAATCGTAAGTTGTGACATGAAGCTGTAATTTACGGTTTCAAAAGCCTGCCTGGAACGCAGCATTAGCCAAAACGACCGGATCGCTTACTTCTGCTTTAATATAAGTCTTAAATAGTTATCACTTATATAGACTTATATAGAGTGTTTGGTCTGAAACACGGGTCTGTCAGTCACTCTGCTCTGCTGTAAGCCGAGGAGAAAACTTTCCTTGTATCCTACAACCTTTATCCAATGAGGAGAGAGAACGGCATAAAGGGGCGGTCCTCTCTGTATGTGCAGCCAAGGGATGCGCGTGAATGTGGTGACGTAGGGACAAGGGCGGGGACTGCTAACTCCATCGGCTGACAGGAAGTTAGCCAAAACGACCGGATCGCTTACTTCTGCTTTACCGTGTGTAGCTACTTGTATAAATCTTCTCAATCTAAATCTTAAATGACCAGTTCTGTAAAAATGTCACACTGTTTCTTAAGCCTGTCCTTGGGTGCTAAGTACTGTCAGTAGCTGTATGTGTATGCATAGCACTGAGAAAGAGAAATGTTAACTTTTGGGGCTATTTACAGCCCACTCTCAGACAAACAAAAGGACCAAACTGCAAGATCCCACATGTTTTTTAAATAGGAATATAGACACACTCATACATTTCTTCCTGACCAGGTTACCACAGAGGAAACAATATAGCACAGTTACGGTTAGGCAGTTCCCAGGAGTCGTTGCCTTAGCCTCTCCACATTTCCGTGGCACACGCTTTAATTGTGTATGCTTGGAGCAATAGGCCCACCTCACAGGAAACCCAAGAAATGAAACATAAAATATTCGCCTAACCCCAAACAGGCCCTTGCCAAACACAGTAGTACGGCTACCTCTGCACACGGTGAACTTGACACAGAGTCAAGTCATTTTTTTTTGTTGTTGAGCTTTTACGAAATCAAAGTTTCCTTTGCATGCAGCCGGAGTTCTTGTTGTATTTTAGTCAGAGGAAGTGTTAGTTTCTTGAGAGGCCATTTTGCCTTTTTTGAGCTCTTTTCATCTCAGTGCTCCCACAACAGCTGCTCTCCTCCTCTGGGTGGATGTGTTCCTCCTCACACAGACCTTTAGGCCCTCCCTGCATCAGCATAAACCTCATATAATCACAGCAACTCTGTCCACAGCATTTTTTTTTTTTTTACTAAAGCCACAAATTAAATATGAACTCATGACACAGCAGGAGGCGACCTCCCCGTGAAGCAAGGATAAATGCTTGAATCTTAGATAAGGACAAAAGGATTATTTAAGATTTAAGATAATAGCTGTTAAGATTTGGTTTAGTTGCTGATGGTAACAGCAAGGGTTTGTTGTCATGGTTATTTTTAGCCATGGCAACGGTGTCTCTAGGGATGGCAATATCAGTTGATCCAGACTGAAATACCAAGACAGCTATTTGATAGTGTGTACACACATCCTTCGTCCCAAGAGGATGAATCTCAGTGGCCCTTGAGGGTCCCCAGGCCTTCCCCTGACACAAGTTGCCTCATCAGCTGATGAATTTGGCAACCTTTGATCTGGTGCCATTATGAAGTAAACATTTAAACATACACCTGTAACTGAAAAGCAAATTATATTACCTTCAGCCTCAGTTTCTCTTTTGTTTTAATTATCACGTTAGCATGTAAACAAACCGAGCTAAATGAGGGGAGCATAGTTGATATACTACCTGCTATACATCAGCATGTTAGCGTTGTGACTGCTAGCCTATTAGGATGCTAATATTACTGTGCGTTCACACCAAGAGAGTTTAGAGTTCAGATCAAAGCACCACTAAGTACAGCTTCACAGAGCTGCTACAGTCTTGTTACATCTTATGGAATTAATTAATTCAGACTCATATGTTTTTCATTTCATGAGTTCACGTGGGGTAAACTCGAGCTGTTTGTTTGGGCTCTCACCCTCCCACTTTTTGTACAGACTGACTAGCCTACTAAAATTTGAGATAATGAATGCACTTGAGACCCAACTAGAGCAGAGATCTTTGCATCCTTATTCATTTGGACCTACAGTGTATACTCTAAGCCTACATGTTTCTCCAGGAAAGATAATTCCTCTCCTCCACTTTTTGGCTGTACAGACTGTGGTTTTTCCAGCACATAACTCTGAACCTTGTCTTCTGTTCGGGGGTTGATTTAGAAACCAAAGCCAACTGTTTGGACTTGAGCTCCTTTTCCCTTCCTGATCTATGCATCTCCTCTTTTTTCTGTCAAACTCACATTTTTCACTCACTGTCTCCATAAAGACTTCCTAGAAATCCCACAAGTCCTGTGATCTTTTTAAATATTTGTATTTCATCTTGGGATTTTGGACAACTGGAGTTGTCCTGGTCTTTTTCCAAATACAGCAGACTCAGTGTTGCATTGTGGCATCTAAGCCTCACTGAGTGGTATGTGGAGCCAAAGCTCATAGGATGAAACAGCTGCCAGTGGCTTCATGCGAGGAAGAAAGCTGTGGTATGTTAACATGGCAAGGTTAAAATAGAAAGTGTGCTGCCTGGGTGTGTGTTCACGTGGATGTGTGTTTGTGTTGTTTAATGTGCATCCCTGCACAGCATGTGTAAATGTAGATATAATACAATCTAAACAGAATTCAACATTTAATCTTTAAAGGCAATTCCTTTACCACTCTGATTAGTATGCGACACAAGCCCGGAGGTCCACTCCACACAATTTGTTAAACCACTTTAGAGTCAAAAGCTTTTCTGACCCTGAATTTAGATCAGCCAGTCCCAGATCGAAGACTTTCAAGGTCAACATTCAGCATCTTGGATATGATTAACTATCCAGTCCAGCAGTTCTCCACTGACTGGAGTGATGAGATAAATATTAAATCAGAAGCTTACCTTGCGACATGTGCTCAGCAGGTTCCTCCACTTTATCTTGCTGATGTGAGGGCGTGTAAGCTAGACAGTGCACTACAGTCTGTTCTCAGCTCAGACCAGCCTGTCTGCCTGTCTCCTGAGAGGGCAGGGAGGTGCTGTCAGGGAGAGTGGCATGCCGCGGCTGTTTGGTTAATGCCAATGTGCAGCCACTGCCATAACAGAAGCTGGGGTTGCTTGTGTGTAAAAGAGTGTATGAAGCAGGGAGGGGCTTGCGAACATGCCTTCCTACACTACCCACTATCCAACGAGACTGAAATTTGGGAGGCTAGACATGATGGACCACACCCACTCTCTCAGACAGCAGCCAATCGCAGCTAAGAGGTGTAGCTGGCTGGGAAAATGACAACGCTTCTGGGACCGTTGTGATAACATGTCAAAAATAAGGAGCAGCTGGTATGAAGCAAGAGAAAGTTTCAGAGTCACCTTACTGTGTGCCGTCAATAATCAGATAAAATCAGTGATTATGCAGTGCCTCATGAACCAGAGTGTAACCTGGTCCGGTGCTACTAGGTCTCTGTCCTCTTTAATCAAGTAAACAGGAGGGGAGAGCAGTGGGCTTGGTGCCATCCATGGGGGCTCATTCTCCCGGTACATGCCACTCATTCTTTGTGGATCCTCTTTCAGCTTGTTACCAGCATCTTCCTCTGGGGTACCACCATCATGCCAGGAAAGCCTATCATCTGCTCTTTATAAGTGCAGTGGACCATAAGTCAGCTACCAGCTGTCCGGTCAGATTGCTCATCCTTTATGACTACATTTGTTGGAAGTTGGTTACAGGGAGCAAGATGTTGGTCCATGCACCAATCTGGTTCAGGCTCAGATATCTCAACAGCTATGAGAAGGATTACAGTGACGTTTGGTGTAGACATCCATGATTCGCCGAGAATGAAGCATCCAGGAACAAGTGACCTACCAAATTTTCCTGTAGCACCACCAACAAAGCAAAGTTGTCATTTATTCAGAGAAATGTCTTAATACTTAAGTGATGGATTGACACAAAAATGTCTTAATGACATTCCTGTTTCCCAGAATTAATATTATAAAACTATGAAAAAATGATCCCTTCACTTTCGTTTCTGGGAGAGGGGAACAGCAAATAAGGGGAGAGAGAGACGGGGACGACATGCAGCAACCTGGGCTGCTGTGGAAAGGACTATGCCTACGGAGCGCCACAACAGATTTCTATTTTTGTCAAAAACTATAGGCCTACTACTGTCCAACTATAGCACTGATTGCCAGCACAAACACTCATGGGACCCAGAGGATGAATCATAATGACTTTTGCAAGCCTACTTATTATGTTATAACTTCCACTGAAGTATCTCAACATCTATGTAATGGACTGGCACCCCGAGGTTGACATTTTGTAATGTGTCATGTAATGATGGATGGATTTCTGCCCCCAGGATGACTTCCAAAAGCTTTCGTGAGTGTTTGGCCTGGTCTGGTGTTTTAATTTGGTTATTTATTAAATACTTTGCATTACCCATCAGCTTTAGGCCAACATTATGTTTACTGCATCTAGGCAATTACCAAATGTCAGCATGCTAATACCCTGTATGCTAGTTTCTCTTAGTGTAACTAGTTCTTAGCCTACTGATTCAATCTACATTTGGGTAAAGCAACAACACAGAAACAGCTTTCCTCTGGCTTGATCCACTTCTTCCCCAGAACAACTGAGCTTCAATAAACATATCTGTCATTTTACCATAGCATTTCCTGTGTCTCTGTCTGCATATTGGTTCCTCTTATAATAATAATAATAATATTATAAACTTGCTACGTGACAATATTACTCAACCAGTTTGAATCAGCACCTGCTTGACAAAACTATGCTAACATTTACTTAAAACATTGCTGTGCCTATATACAGCCCCGCAAGGGGCTGTATGACTTATTTTCAAATCCTGAAGATGTTTCACTCATCCAAACAGTTCTTTAGTTGTAAAGAGCAAATGTGGGAGGTGAAGTCTTAAAGAAGTCTATTTTCCTTGAACTCTAGCTCTTAATAACTACCATGACCTGGATGACTGAGAACCAACACAGACGCCTTACAGAGAACATTTCTGAAAACTTTTTGTCTAGTCGTTTCGCTTTCTTTCCTTCTCACGCTGCTCTCCTCTCATCCTCTTCTCTCTCCATCTATTTTCACGGTGTCTATGTTTATGTTGGGAGGCAAGAGGCTCAGTTTGCCTCCTTAGACCAAGAGAAATGTATGTCCCACTACACTTTTCTGAGCCCCAGAGTGAAAGTTGTTGATCACCGACTCCAACTGGCAGCAGCCATCTTGAGTCAAACTTGAAAGCAAAATAAACTGGGCAATGTTTATAAAAAGTCTACGACATGATGAGGCGAGAGAGCCGCTCGAGGGGCTGCAACCACTGCGTTGTGCCCCACCATGCATGGAAAAGGAATTAGCAAGAATTAGCAAGAAATACTCCTTTTCCATTACCCAAGCAGACAACTGACTCCGAGAGGGATTGTGGTTTAACTTGAGGGGGAGAGAGAGAGAAAAAACAGTCTTTACTGGACTAAATGACTGCTGACTGACTGACCACAAACTGCAGAAAACTTGGCCAAAAAGCAAAAATGTTCTCAAAGGCAATTTCAGAGAAAGATGTAGAGTTGCATCATATTTTAGGGAGGATTGTTGGGTATACATTCACTTACAATAGTAATTGACTTAAAATATTAGCCGAAAAATTAGTTGTTAATTATTAACCTATACAAATAGACTTTTTGGGCCCACATGGTGAAATGCATGAGATGGGAGGCTTTCCAGCTGCAGGGTATTAATTTTCCTCCCATTTGCTGTTATTACTTGTGGAAGCTGTATCCTGGTGGAAAGTATAGCTGGAGGTAAGCTGAAAACTGCCAAGAGGCAGGTCCTCTTTTGAGCAATGTTATTTGTGGATGAGGCTGGAAAGTGTTCACTACAGTTTTATGTTTATGCCAATCATACCCATAATTCTAATCAGTCATTTTCCACATGTTTTTTTTTCTTCACATCTGCTCAGATTTTTGTGAGGAGTTGGACATTTAACTTAACAACACAGAGCAGATGGAAAAGGTTAAAGAAGTTCAGTCCACTTAAAGGTTTGCAGCCTATATCTTTTAGCATTAGATGGTCATTATGTAACTGTGGCTTGTGGGTCAGGGGAGTTACAGGTTGTGCTGTGGCTGCATTGGCCAACTGAGACGCTGTAGTCATGTAACAGTGACCTATGAATTAAGAGCAAGGCTACACACCCTTGACAAGTGTGAGTAAAGTAAAGTAACTGTAATGCCTTTGAAACTATAGATTTAATTTGCATAAGTCACTAATGTTGACATGTTATTTGCAGTTCATGGCTCAAACTTGAAAACGTTGATATTTTTTAATTAAATGTTAAATGTTTTTATTAATATTGAAAAATATGAATTATTGTCACATTTTCAAAACATCTTTTAGATTTAAACTTTTTGACATTTTCATTCAACAGTAAATTTTTAAATGCATACTGAACACAAAGGAAACTGTACGCGTGTGTGTGTGTGTGTGTGTGGGGGGGGGGACTACAAATATGCCGCACAAAAATCTATTTGGCTTTGGCAGTTTGATCAAACAAGTAAACAGTCTGTGTGTATGGTAGATAAACAGTATTATGAAATAATGTGAACTGTTATCTATTTTATAGCAGGAGCCAAAGGGAAAAACAGAGCGCACAGTAAAAGTTAATGTAATAACTAAACCTTCACGTGCTCCTGCATTTTTCCATTTGGGTTAAAGAAAATCTGCTAAACTATATCACTCACTTCTGTCATACTGTACAGTATATTTGGGTCACTGAAAAGATGGAGAGGCACAAAGAAAATGTGTGTGCATTATCTTATGGTATACTGTAAATACAACTCAACAGTGCTGCAAAGGACATAGGTATTCCTTATGCACACAGCAGTGCAGACGCTGCAGGAGGCTCCCTTCACCCTCCAGCAGGAGCTGTGTGGGAAGGCAGATGTGAACAGTCTGATAGCTGCTGGCAAACACCTGAGGCATGGCAGATTCAGACCCTGAGCTTTGAAGATTCGGAGTTCAGAGTTTTATTAAAAAGGCACACTGCACACACAATTGATATGACTGATATATTGGGTTTAGTGCAAAAAGAAGCACTTAGAAATACGTTCATTGTAATCCAACTGGACATCCCTCTATGGGGCTGAAAATAGAAAATGTATCATAGCTTCTGCAACAACCCCCTAACTGCTGTAACCCTGACCCAAAATAAGATTATCACTGTGGTGATGATAATGTAAAAGGTGTTCAGTGCTGTCTTCATCTCTGAAGTTATCCTGAATTTGGAGAATTCTGCATTTGAACAAGTGCTGCACGAGTGAGTCAACACAGTTTCTTGTTCACCCCTGCAGCACGTGGGACAAACACACTGCTCTTTGAAGGCAGACAGCTGTTGCCTCTTTCTGAGATAACCCATAAAAAGCAGAACATTGACCACATGTATGACACTGACCTTCATTCTGACCAGGAGAGACTGGATGGCACTGACAGCACTGCATAGATGAAGAAAAAAAAACATACTCAAGCTTCCAGGCGTCCCTCTATGTAGGAGGATTCAATTCACCAGTGGCTTGAGAGCCTATACAGTAGAACCAGTTCAGTAGGTCTTGTATGTGCTGAGTTGTTAATGTGTTTACAATAACCAATAGAAGCAAAATTCACATTAATGATAGAAATACATATTCATTAGATCAATATTCCATCTCCAAGCCTCATACATCTTAAGAATGGTGACCAGCTCATTTCATTGTTCATCACACATACAGTACACACACATCTTTTCACTCCACACGCCCCCTAGACTGTGTGTCTCTCACTCTTTGAAGCTGCGTCATTAGAGAGTTCACAAATCTTGGCCACTATGCACCCATACATTCTACCTTCCCGAGAGCAGGCCTCACTGGCTGAAGTCAGGGCTGCGGACACTGTTTACTGTGTACACACTGTGGGGCTCACGCAATCCGGCTCTCATATGGGTATGGTTAACATTTAACAGAGGGGAAGCAAGGTCCTCATACTCCTACTGACAATTGCAGGGAGAATGCACCACAAACTAGCCTTTTTGTTTTCTTACACTGTGCATATGTGAGTGTGTGGGTGAAGGGGTGAAAGTTATCGGAGCACTATTGCACAAATACAAGTCAACATCATTTCAGCAGATTTCCCTGTATGAATAAGAGCCAAAATGTTAATAAAGGGTTGTTTTAGGCTTTAAATTTACAGCAGAAATAGATCCATGTTGCTTGGTTTCATTTTGACAAACAGATTGTAATGTTACAAGCATCTTAGACTTGCAGAGACTCAATACTTAACCCACCAATGGATCAAAAAAGACAAAGCAAAACATTGCAAAACCCTCATATTTCTTCATCGATCCTATACATGATCTGGGTCATCTTCCTGTTTAAAAATAAACTAGCTACACACACAACAATAACAGCAAGCAGCTGTGGCCCCATCAGAGGTAACTACCGGTCAGGAAAAAAAAATCATGTCATATCGTCGCTGGATGTGAGAAAAGAAAAACTCAAAAGAGTAACTGCAACTGAATATGCATTATTTAATATTGCTGCAGTGGCGAGTGGAGAGAAGGTAAATTACTCACATTCAACCTGCTGATTGGAACAAATTTGGTTCAGATGGAGCAAAATTGTGTGCATTGATAAATGGGTGGAAATGCAGAAAACATTCCTCCTGGTGATGATATCAAAACAAACCACTGGAATTTGAATAGAAATGAGTATGTGACTATGATGAAGATTTCAGTAGTCCAGCCAGCAGAGGAAACTCCATCCTGCATACAAATATCGATCAGATGAGGTTGATTATTAACCTGAAAATAGCCAGGGTACATATAAAATCTGAGATTCCTTCACCCAGTGGTTCTTTGTCCAGTGACAGAGGAGGGAGAGGGCTGCCTCACATCAACACAACAATAGCTGTTGAAACATCAAGGCAACAACATGAGAACTACACTAATTCCTATATTGTTTGTCCTGTCTGCTGCTTGTGTCCCTGTCCTCTGTGTCAGCGAGGAGCCTCCTGTTCTCCAGCTCGGGGCCTTGGCTGAAACCCGGTCCAGATTCGCTGCTCTGGATGATGTGCGTCTCTTGGCCAACGGCCTCCTCCAGCTGGGCCAGAGCCTGCGGGAGTTTGTGCAGAGGACGAAAGGACAGATAAATGACATCCTCCAGAAGCTTAACATCTTTGACCACTCGTTCTACCAGCTGTCGGTGCTCGCCAGTGAAATCAAGGAGGAAGGGGAGGAGCTGAAAAAGACCACGGTGGTGCTGAAGGCTAACAATGACGAGATCAAAGACTTGTCCGCTCAGATGAACTCCAAGATGGACAACATCCTCCAGGAGAAGAGTCAACTGCAGAACAAAGTGGAGGGCTTGGAGAAGAAGCTGAGAACTCTGTCGAACGGTGTGGTGACCAGTGAGCAGGCGGTAGAGATCAATGGCCTCAGGGTGAGTCACCTGTTGTGAAAACCTGCACTTGGTTCAACCTTAACAATGTGCCAAAGATGTTGTTTGTATGAACTACAATTTTTAGTTTTTATCCTTCTTCAAAGTATTATGTATAATATTAACAATGAAATAACACCATTGTTTACCTGAATTCCTACTTTTTCCCCGAGCAGGATGTGATCCACAGCCAGGAGCAGAGCATCCTTGAGCTGCTGAACGCTGTGAAGGAGCAGAATGACCAGATCAACAACCAACAGACCAAGATCAAGATCTTGGAGGAAAAGGTACATGTTAGGGGACTGTACCTAAATTATTAGAAGTGAGGATGGAGTCAGAGATAGGAGGGGTAGAAGATTATTTAATTCTTTTGAGAAACATCTCCAGAGAGTCAGACTAAAGCATCAAAGATTAAATTAATTTATGTTTTTATTTTTCTCAGCCAAAATGTAATATTCTCATGTAGAAGGCGAATGCTCTGAGACTGCAAGGGAAGCTCTGCTTCCTCTTAAATGTCAAAAAATAAATGGTCAAATATGAACTGTTGTGTTTACATTTCATTGAATACAAATGCGTTAGAACATGTTCAACTCCAAGATGAGTTTGTTCAGAATCAGCTATTTATCGCAGGTCAGCTGACACAATTCTTCTCATACATTCCCATAGTGTCTCAGTGCATTAAACCTGTTGAGGCTCAGCGTCCCTGGACTTCAGTGGAGCTGCAAAGAATCATTGTTTTCACTGCAGCAAAACTACACGGTCATTGGAAAAATGCTGCGATTTCAATTCGTAAATATATGATAAGTAATGGACAAATTTTATGATGTAGGCCAAAAAGGTCACTTTGTGAAAGACCAGCAACCGCCACTGCTTATGGTACTTGGGTGGAAGGTTTTACCTGCCAGGTGCCAAAGAAAATATTGTGACTCGGGGGAGGACCTTGCCCCTGCCCCTCACCCTAACCCCAGCTCCCCAATCACACACATTTTAACATTTTCATGTAGTCCCTTTACTATGCGTTTCTCCATCTGTACCCTACGATTATTTTTGCTGCTCTTTGAGTCGTGAGCTGTCATCATCATGATATTGCACCGACTTCTCTGGTGGAAAAAGGCTTTAATGGAGTCATACTAATGTGCCATGTAATTTAGACTTTAAATATTTGAAGAGAGCAGACGTGACGAAGAAGCTGTCCATATTTTTGAATAATCTGGGCCTCACTGATGAATACATTTGCACTCATTCTTGAGGCCTGAAAATTCAGATCATTACAATAAAATGAATCAAAAATGTTCTTATTTTGCAGAGAAGAACCTGAGCCACTTTTTATTATGTGTCCAATTTCTCCTTAATCCACAGTTTTTCCTCTAGAGTCAGTCTGAGGATTATGTCTGCAAGCTAAAGTGTCTCTGCTACGATTTTTCTCCAGCTTACAGCCAACACATTAGCCCAGGAGACCGTCGAGAGGATGCCTGAAATCTTCAACAGTGAAGCACCGACACTCAAGCCTTTTCCGACCTCAAGCTCGACCAGCAACACCGAAATGACGAGTAAGATGGAGGAAATGTTGAAAGTCATATTTGGTTTTGACTTCTTTTAGTAGACATATACAGTATTCAGCCCCTCTGTGCCATTATTGCCCATGATTTAAGAATATGTCTAGGCAATTTCCAGCAATTTTCTGCTTCACATTCTTAGAGTTTCATACAGTCACAACAGGGAGCTGCCTGCTACATCCACACTGTCACTGCTTACTGAGCAATCAGTTACCCTGCACACATCTTCCTATTATTGCTACTGATATGAACTGTTGCCTCTGGTCACATGTGTGCATTTACGTCTCTGCTCCAGCCCGCTCACCACTTTGCAGTTAAACTTTATTCAGGACAGTTTGAAGGTTGATGTCAGGTCTGTGGGCATGTTTGAACAGATCTGCCGTCAGACTGCAGTGAGCTATTCGACAGAGGGGAGCGAGCCAGCGGCATCTACGCCATCAGACCCAACAGATCAGAGCCCTTCATGGTCTTCTGTGACATGAGCAGAGGTAAATAAGCTTTTTCACAGCAAAGGTTTTTATTTCAACCATAGTGTTTGACAGTGGATAGCACAAACAAAAGAATGTGAATATGAGAAAATTAATAACAACATAAATAGTAGATCATGATATAGCCTATGTATAAATAGATTGAATTTAGAATGTAATATTTAATAATGACAAGGAATATCCCACAGTTGGTATGTCATTTTTAATTCACACAGACAACTGTAAGTTTCTATTCTATGTCTTTGCATTAGCTGAGTATAAGTGGAAAAATTAACATTGAGATCAATAAGATAAAATTACACTTATATGCATCATTTTCTGTTATTCCCCATCTGTGTGATGACATAGACAAATTCAGCCCAGCAGTGGTGGACTCTGATGCTAATGATACTAATAAGTACTATATAGGGAGGTAATTACAGAATGTGAATTCCTGGCTTAAGACTTTAACTTGCCATTTAGATTTTGGGGTCACAGTCATCCAGAGACGGAAGGATGGTTCAGTGGATTTCGATCAAACCTGGGACAAGTATGAAAATGGGTTTGGATATTTTCAAGGTAAGAGACACTGTTCAATTATCCATCTGAATGTTGGAAAATCAATTCCAAATTCTAAACAGCTTCATAACTAACTCTAATTAAAAATATGTCTGCTACATGTTTGTGTGCATCACGTCTGTTTTTGTCTCTGGCTCTCCTGATCCTTCTCTCTCACTTTCTCTCTCTCTGTCTCACAGGAGAGTTTTGGCTTGGCCTCAGGAAGATCCACTCTCTCGCCGCTCAGGGCGACTCTGTCCTTCACATCCAGCTGGAAGATTGGAGACAGGTTAAGCACATCATCGAATACAGATTCTACCTCAATGGTCCACAGAGCAACTTCACCATTCATCTCACGAGCCTGTTTGGAGATTTGCCGGATCCCATGAGCAACCACACAGGCGTGATGTTCTCTACCAGGGACAGGGACAACGACAACCACCAGGACCTCAACTGCGCCCACAGCTACACAGGTACAGCAAATGTTTTATCCCAGTGTTACAAAATCATGAACATTTGTCGTCTAGTAACATGTAATTTCTGGCATTCTCCAGGTGGATGGTGGTTTAACGCCTGTGGAGAGACCAACCTGAATGGGAGATATTTCCACACGAGACCAAAGGGTCGTTCAGAGCGCAGGAGAGGGATTCAGTGGAGGCCTGCCCGAAAAGCTCCTTACTTCCTCAAGTTCACAGAGATCTCTGTCTATCCTGTAGCTCCACCTTCCTCCTTCTCCTTAGTCTGATCCAGCACCAACAGTGAAAATACTCAAAGCAAACCAACACGAGACAGCGGCCTCTTCAGGAGAGCCTTGGCATTGCTTTTTGTCGGCAGCCATAGTTTTGGAAGGCCTGGACTTTTTGGGAAGCTGTTTCCTACTAGTGTCAAGTCCTAATAGATTAAAGCTTGTCACAAAGGACACTAGCAAAGCTTTACAGTGCTCCTGTGTTATGAACAATAAGCCGAAAGAATGACATAGTTCCCATGGCCAGGATACTATGCATCTAGGTTCTAATATCTTACAGCAAAATGTATGGTGAAATCTGAAATACACTGACATGTAATCTGCTTATTGTTAAGATCCTCATACAATGTGGTTCCTCACTCACAGTGGTTACAGAGAAGAAACACATGGCCACATGAGCAGCTGTTATATCGGGTCACATTGACTCACGCTGTACTGCAGTAGTTTGGGAGGTGGGACTCATAGGGTCACAGGATACATCTATAGGGTCGGGATAGACATAAAAGACTACAACACATAGTTCTGACTCTTCTTTAATTGTTTGTTTGTCTTGTGAAATTCTGCATACAGATATTTATATTTTTTGGCCTAAAAATGACTTAGCAGCAATCTGAAATTTCTTCCAACTTAACATCAGTAACAAGTGACAAAGAGTCCCAAATATGAATCAAGTCTGAGAGGTCAACAGGCAGAAGATAACCACAGCAACCACTGCTTTACTGTAGATAGCACTCATCTTTACTTTACATGCTCTGCTTTACATATTTTTGATACATTTGCTATACTTTATTTAACTTGAGTACATAAATAAAAAAACACAATGGCAACTTCAACTAATACTGATATTTTATTTGGGTCTGGATGTTCTTAACTGACAATGTTTTCCTCTTGACAGTCCATCACTAACCAAACAAATACACTGTTTATTGTCCTATTTGTTATTATGACCTGTCAGTCGCAGCCCTGGCACTCAGGCAAAACAGTATTGTTATTTAACTTTGTTTCAATGCCAAAGCCTGATAATGACTAAGGCAGGCTACATTTAAAAATTTCTGTGTATTGCAGTGGGAGGTCACAATGCCAAAGCCTTTTTTTTTCTTTTTTACTGTTGCCCTAAATAAACTCTAGAGGGCAGTGTTGCTCTGCCTCACACAGATAACCTTCCATGCTGATTTGATTGCGCTGCCTGTATAATTAGATTGAACAAATTATGTCTGTTTTGAAAACAGACACTTCCTTAAAGCCACATATCTTTGTCACTATGTGCTCCTAATTACTCTGTAATTGCTCCGCTCGCTCTCTGTTCTCACAATCAGCTTTTAGAAAGGGTAAATATCCTCCCCTAAAATAGCACCAAGTGCATCTTCGTTGAGAGATGCCATCTTTCTTTTTGCATATCATTACTCCAAGCACAGCTGCAACCCTTCACAGTTGGATGAATTACTCCCATAACAACTCAATAACTTCCAGTCAGACACACCCAAACACCCATACATACACTCACTCACACACACGTCTTTGTGACTGGGCCTGAAGCTTTGACAGTGATCTCCTGGCACATGTGCGAAGGAGCGTCTTCAGTTACTGCCTCTCCTCTGCACACACATTAGTTTGAAAGGTTATTTTGGGCTGCAGGAGCAACACTGTGACCCTGTGCTTCCAGTGAAATAATAGGAGGAGTCAGGATTTTACCCTCCCATCCAGCCCCCACTGTGTACCATTCCCCATTTCCACAGACGGGGGGATTTCCCTCCAAACAACAGACTCCCCAGCTCTTAAGGCCACAGCATTAGGTTGGATCTTCATTTTGAAACAATGGACAACAGTCCTCTGCAGGTGGTGACTGTCCCCACAGCCCCCTATCCTGACCAGAGACCTGGCACCAGTGGCCTGAGGAAAAGGGTCTTTGTATTTCAGTCCAGGAGGAACTATCTGCACAACTTCATCCAGAGTGTCTTCTCCTCCATTGACCTACGTGACCGCCAGGGCTCAACAGTGGTGGTGGGGGGAGACGGACGATTCTTTAACCAAACATCTATTGAGGTCATTGTGCAGATGGCAGCTGCCAATGGGGTCAGTGTCACCATGTGTGTGTGTATTTATTTGCCATGAGTGTGTATTTGTCTGTGCATACTGGTAAGTGTGTGAGCACATGGGTCATTGTGTCACTGTGTGCGGATCATTTCATGTATGTCAGTGTCACTCGTCCTCATCACTTGCTATTATTACTACATTGTGATTGGTTCTCTCAGCTTGTCTTATTAGTATTCACTTGAATTCAAATATATGCATCCTAGATCGAATGAATTTAATGTACAATTGTATCCAAATATAGGTAAACAAAACAATGGAGAAATTCAAACATGATTGGGACTTCTTTTGTATTTTACATCATTAAACAAACAATGTTTAAATCATGATAGTGTGAAAGCTTCAATATTGAGTTAAACTCGATACTCATAAAAGGGATGTGTTGTCTGCATCCATTTTTGTTATCTGATAGTCATCAGGAATTTTTGCATCAGCTGGGCTTGATAAAACAATTTCAAGGCCCATTTATTGTCTTTTCAATCACATGACACAGACTCCTGTGGTAGAGGAGGCAGAAGTCCAAAAACTGCTTTGAAGTTACTGATCTCTTCACAGCCATCTGCATGACAACTGAGTCAACTCCATCTGCTGATGTGAAAGAAAACAATAAGTGGACCCTAGTGGAGTTTGTTTTGTCTACCTCTCTATTCCCAAGGTTAAGAATGAACTTTTTTCTCATGAAAAAGTTTCTCACGAGCGTCTTTGAAAAGTAGGCTACTTTACTGTATACTACAGCATCAACTCTCAGCTCATGAATGAAACTTCTTAGCAACTATCAGGAGAATTCCAATAAAAATCTTTTATGGACCTTTAGGACCACATCTGAAAGTATATCGGTAACTTTGTCAAACCTTTCGTTTTTCATCCAGTACCATCATTGGGTCAAATTTGTATTTTGTTAAATACTTATGCACATATATATTGGTATGACTATACAAAACTAATGACATTCCCATCAACCTGAACGGTATCTTTTACTTGATACTGAGCAAATTTTAGCAGGCTAATTCACCAGATGATAAAACATAAATAGATATTACCTGAAAAGCTTTAGCATGTTAGCACGTAAGCATGTTGATATAGCATTTAGCTTGAATGACTTAAATCATCTTAACAAAGCTGATTTACTAGATTAAATCACAAAATAATTAAAAATATATTATTTTAAGGTTCTTTAAGAAACAACAAGATAGCAGGAGATAACTCTTTCTATGCAAAGATATTGTAGAGTAAGTGTCCTGAGCAGAGACCAAAGTCACACTCCTTGCTGTAATCTGAGGTTCTCTGTTCTTTGTTTTAGTCTGGCAGCTTGTGCATGTGAAGTCCTCTTATTAAATCATTGGCCCTCCTCACATGACAGGCCAGTTGGCCCAGTGCAACATGCAGAGTACTGGCCAAATCAAATGGAACCAGTAAAAATGAACTGGAAGGTCGTTTTCGACCTTCCAGTTCATTTTTACTCTTTCTCTGTATGTTGATTTGAGATGTGATGGGTACATGCCATCTGTTTTCATTAGTGACAGCTACAGTAGACATGAGAACAATACCTAACATGCTGTTACCCATGTATGAACATCTTTGGCAACGCTAGCACGGGTGGTTGGTTGTGGTCAGATTGTTGGCTGTGGGGGGTTGAGTGCTACACATAGTGTGGCAGTGACAATCATTTGCAGAACCTTTAAAATGATTATTTTAAGACATGCGTAGGCCTATAATGTAATTGTTGTATAATCTCCATAATACAGCAGGACGTCCTGTTTCATTTATTACAAAGTCCAGACATTGTTTCATAACAGCACTCGGTTATGACTGCAAGTGGAGACTAGCAGCAGTTTGCTGATACAGTCTACAACTCCTGGTTCAATTGTGAGACCGTTTTGAATTCTGCAGTTCGTACTGTTGTTGAACTGTTTTACTTTAAACACACTTCATTTCCGTTAAGTAGCCAACACTCACTGATGTAACAGAGATGAAAATAATAGCAACCAACACCTGTTTAACACAAGTTTTAGTATTTACAGAACCAGGAGCTGCAGTATCAAAACAGTTGAATCAGACAGTTCAAACAAAAGCAGCACATTACAATTTTACATAACATGAAGGAGAATTTATTGGGAATCTACCATTTATTTTAGCTTTGGGTTCCTAATAAGATACCAACCGAGTGTAGGCCTACATGATCAGTATCTGTAAGCCACAAGCAATGCAAGACCACTGAGAGAAGAACATATAATGCAAAACAACAGTTAGAACAATGCAATATTGTAAAATTAAAGGATGCTGCCTTTTAGCCATAAAGCCATGTCGCTGGTGCCGTAAGTGCAAAGCTTCAAGAAATTTCAAATAGAAACTCTCTTTCCAGCAAAAGCGATGAGCTCTGTGCAGTTGTCCGGTTTAAGTTACATAAGCTTTAAGACCTCTCTGATAGTTTCTTAGATGGATGGTAGTTGGATTCAAAATACACTCACACACAACAGAACTTGCTCTTGATGTGCCATAACTGGTTCATTAAACGAAACTCTAACCCCACTTACTTTTAGGAGGAAGTATGATACACTGAACCTGATATCGAGCGGAATTCCCACCCCTCCCCCACTCGGATATATTAAGATACACACTCATGCCAGCCAACTCATCCAAACCTTTGTGACATTTCCTCAGGTGGGTCGTCTGATCATTGGACACCAAGGGATAATGTCCACGCCGGCCATCTCATGTGTGATCAGGAAATACAAAGCCATTGGTGGCATCATCCTCACTGCCAGCCATAATCCCGGTGGACCTGATGGAGATTTTGGCATTAAATTCAATACTGCCAATGGAGGTATGGTAACAGGAGAGGGAGGCACATGTAGAGACACCAGTCAAGTGCAAAATAGTGTTACAAGAGAAGTCAGACATTAAAACAAGGCTGAACAAGCCCTCATTCAGACAGGTGGCCCAGAGAGCAGTCGACGGAGAGATAAGGTTTGAGCCCTTTTAGTGGACATAAATCATAGCACACCAAAACAATCAGCACAGATTAAAAAAATTATCAAAGAATAACACTGAAAATGCCATCAGTGCAGTGACTACATGTACAGACAGGTGACAAATTCCAAGAAAAACACAAATAAATGAGTAGAGAAGCATAAGGTCTGCAAAGGCTTCCACATGGGTGCATTGGATGCTTTGTAGCTGTATACAAATACAGAGCTGGTCCAGTAGTTGATTTTGATTTTGTATCAAGAGAGCAAAAGGAAATAGCAGTGTCTTAAGTCAAATCTACATTCAGATCTATGTTGTGTAAGAAGAAATATGAGAGCTATAGTTCTCAAGTGACTAAGAATACACAATATGATTATGAGTGAGAACAGTCTGTCAGTGTTTACCTGGTGAAGGATGTTGTAGCAGGGCTCCAGTGCACAAACCCATCATTACAGAGTTGACGGCACATTTGACAGTTCAGTGGTGCAAATGCCACAGGCACTGGTCTGGAGATGTGGAAAGAAGTGGTACAGCCAAATGAGTCTTCCTTTGATCCACAGGTTAGGGGAATGGATTACTGTATGGTGCGTGTTAAGCCAAGGCTACAACCCTAAATGTTTAACCCCCAGAGACCTGGTGGCCTGTTATGCAGTTGGACCATTTTTCTAAGATGACAAATAAATACAAAAATGTTCTGAGTGATCACCTTCAGCGTATGATGAAACATTTCTGTCCAGATGGCAGAGGTCTTGCCAGGATGTCACTGCCTCCATTAGATTTTAACTGTAATTCTACAGTACACTAGTTCTGATTATCAGTATAAGCATAAAATATCTTCATACTTCCTCTAGGACCAGCCAAGGAGGCTGTCACAAACAAGATCTTCCAAATCAGCAGAACCATTGAGGAGTTTGCCATCTGCCCTGGACTTCGAGTGGATCTGACCACCCTGGGAAAACAGATGTTTGATCTGGAGAACAAGTTCAAACCCTTCACAGGTAAAATGTCACATTATTCATCACATTTGATAAATTGCTGAGATTCTCTGGCAACCAACACAGTTTTTTTTAATCTGTGGTTATGTCCAGTGGAAATTGTGGACTCAGTGGAGTCCTATGCTAACCTGCTGAGGAACATCTTTGACTTCTCGGCCCTGAAGGAGCTTCTGTCTGGAAAGAACCACATCAAGATAAGACTAGACGCCATGCACGGAGGTGAGAGGATAGCATATCATCTCAATGAAACATTTACTGTTACACTGTAAACAAATGACTTAAGACTAGGCTTTATGATACAACTTATGCATTTGTAAAAAAAAAAAAAAAAAAAAAATTCTGGTGATTTTAATTGCTCTATTTATATATTACATACAACTGTTGTGGATTTGAATGCAGACTGGGCCCTTGGCTTCATGTTTCAATATCTAATAAAAGCACAAATGTGTGTGCATCTACATTCTTCTCCCACTCCAGGCTCAGTATTGTGTATCTTCCTAACTGAGTCATATGTTATCAGGAAAAATACGCTCATGATGTTCATGTCCCTCACTTGTTTGCGTATGGTCAGATGTGAAGGACAAGTCAAACCAACACTCACTACACAACAAACTGTTTGACCTCTCACTCACCAAAACATCCGACTATTGCATGGCTTCTTGGTGATTCTGTTGACTCAGGTGCTTCACTTACTGTTACACTTCACTTGGGTTTGTTGTTCTAGACTGTGATTTAGCAGCAATTATTAGGTTACTAGAGGTAATTCAAGTGTCTATAAAGACTGAAACTGGAACTAATGGGTGTACAGCCACACCAACACCCTCAACCTCCTGTGCCAGAACAGCATAACATAGACTCCCTTGTGTCTGTGCTACATATCATTGTAAATCTTTTTATTTTTATTTTTTTAATTTTATTTAACCTTTATTTTACCATGCAGCTTGCTTGAGATAAAAAAAAATCTCTTTTCCAAGCAAGGCCTCTTTGCCAATCTGGCTCCTCAGTTTCAATCACAGCTACATTGTTCAGTTCTGATAACATTTTTGAAGCTCCCCAAAATGTCGAACCATTGCTTTAATCAGAGAAAAACAGATAACACTTCTTTGTACCATATCTGACGTCCCTGGTCTTCGTCCTCTCTTATCCTTGTCTCCCCAGTGGTAGGACCATATGTGAGAAGAATACTGTGTGAAGAGTTGGGCTGCCCCGTCAATTCTGCCATTAACTGTGTCCCACTGGAGGATTTTGGGGGTCAACACCCAGACCCTAACCTCACCTATGCAGCAGATCTGGTTGACAGCATGAGAGATGGACAATATGATTTTGGTGCAGCTTTTGATGGTGATGGGGTGTGTGCACAGTAAAATTGATACTTCATATCTGGAACCTTGGCCTCAACCAAAGGCCTTAACCTTTAACTTCTGTCTGGCTGACGGCTTTCTAGGACCGTAACATGATCCTTGGTAAACACGGCTTCTTCGTCACCCCGTCTGACTCTGTGGCTGTCATCGCTGACAACATCTTCTGCATCCCATACTTCCAGCATACAGGGGTGAGAGGCTTCGCTCGCAGCATGCCCACAAGTGCAGCCTTAGACAGGTAAAACATTGGCCTGGCTTTCACATACCAATGTCAAAACCAATGAGCCTTTGTTTTTGTTTTTCTCAAGCTTCTGGCCAAGTCAACTTATTATTTGAGTTTCTATCGATGTACAATAATGATACAACCAGACGTATATGAATACCTTCCACTGGTGTTACAGTTATCCTCTGTGCTATCTTAGAATACTCTTTCACTGTATTTCCCCTCAGAGTAGCCAAGGCAACAAAAATAGAGCTATATGAAACTCCCACTGGGTGGAAGTTTTTTGGGAACCTAATGGACGCTGGCCGACTGTCTCTGTGTGGAGAGGAAAGCTTTGGTACAGGTACCGTAGCTCTTCAGCAAGTTTTTCGATCAAAGGATGTTTCATCTTATCCGAGAAACTGTGAATAATAATAATAATTAAAAAGATGATATCGTCTTTCAGGTGGAGATCATATTCGGGAGAAGGATGGGCTTTGGGCTGTGCTGGCATGGCTGTCCATTCTGGCCACCAGAAGGCAGAGTGTGGAGGATATTGTTAAGGGCCACTGGTTAAAATATGGAAGAAATTACTTTACCAGGTGAGACGTCTAATAGGCTAACTGATAACTAATTGCACAATAGTACCACACTAAATTACTGATGGATGACAAAGCACTCACCAAGTTTAAGGTCCTTATCACCATATGCCACCATTCTTACCTAGTTGGTGATTTGATGATGCTAAAAAAAAGTGCTGTCAAGCATTACAAATCATTAAGAAATGTTATGAATCTCCCATAGGTGTTCAGTTGGTTTGAGATCTTCTGCTTGCAAAGGCCATGGTGTATTATTCCAATCATTTCTATACTCAAACCACTCAGTGACCCTTTGTTCCATATGGATGGAGGCATCATCATCCTGTTTCTCCACTCATTTGGAAAGAAAAAATATTGCAACTGAAAATGTTGTAAATAATAATCACCTGTCGGTAGATCAGATTATAATCGACGGTTGACTGTGCTGCAACATGTAAAGATGGATGCTGACCATGACTGACATCTAGTGGAAAATATATGCCATTGTTGCTTATTCTGTCAAAACTTGACCTGGACAGAAAATAAAAAATTAAAATGACAACTCAGGCAGGGACTTTGAGACATTACATATTATATACCACTACCATCATAATATAAACACAAAAATGTTTAGCCTTAACCTTCTAATATATGTCAGTTACCCCTGCTGACTTACCTGAAGCTACTGTATAAATCATTGAAAAGCAAAGAAGTGGACATTGGTTTGGCTTTGCTGCCTTGTGGTGGCGAAGAATCAAAATTACTCAGGTTGATTTAAATATATTGAGAGTTCTTAGGACCTTGGTCAAGATGCCATGTCCAAAAAAATTGAGTGTCAAAATATGGATGACAGAACTTTACCACTTCTAATTTTGTAATTAAAATCAGTTGTTGTTTGGTTCAGATATGACTATGAGAATGTGGACATCGACGCAGCCTGTGAGATGATGGAGGATCTGGAGTTCATGATTGGAGACAAGTCCTTTGTGAAGCAGAGATTTGCTGTAGAAGACAAGATCTACCAAGTGGAAAAAGCTGACATCTTTGAGTACACAGATCCCGTAGACAGCACCATCTCCAGGAACCAGGTACATCACACACACTAAGCTGTATTCCAGTAATGATAATGGCATTATGGCTACAAATAAAGGATGTATCATGTGCTTACTGGGTATTTGGGCTCCTTTTTACATCGGAGCTACTCAGCTTTGCCTGCAAATCCTGAAAGCTTCACATGTTCTGTGCGGGGCTGTTTTCACTGCAGGGTCTACGGATAATCTTCTCTGATGGATCTCGAATCATCTACAGACTCAGTGGGACAGGTAGCGACGGGGCAACTGTTCGGATTTACATTGACAGCTATGAGAGGGAGCACATTTTTGAAGACACACAGGTAGATGTCTATTCATGAACATTTCAACACATTCCATATTTTTGAGGCAAAAGAATATCTCTAAGTCACAACTCATTACAGGCTATTGCTTATATATTGGGCTTGTTTGTTACAGGAAATGCTGGCACCCCTTGCAACAATCGCATTGAAGATTTCCCAGCTCCATCACAGGACAGGTCGAAGTGGCCCATCAGTCATCACATGATTCCTCACAAAATGTGTCTACATCACGGCTACAGGAATGCCCATTTTGCTTTTCTTTCCAGATTTTTGTATGAACACCAAATGTAGCTGCACGGAATGCATTTTAGGTTGAACTATATTTGATGATTGTCTCTGTAATACATTAAACAGCTTTTTATTTTTGGACAATGTGTGGTGTGTGGTCCATGTTGATTTTTACTATCATGAACTACAGTAACTGTGATATGTAGCTACGAGCCACGGGTTAAAAAGCAGGGTGACAAAACCATTAGCACTCTCAGAGATCAAAACAATTGATCATGACATGCTGCTGTCCTGTCAAACAAACATTGTGGTTGGATAACAGAAGTTTCATTTCCTGTTTAAACTCATTTGTAGCAGCTTCTACCGGTATTCTCACTTTTTTTTTTTTTTTAAGATTTGTGGTCTTGCATAGAGCATCAGCTTTATGGTTTCGCAACTAAATACTGTTGAGTGGTTGATTATGAAGAAAACAACGTAACGTTTCTCTCATGAATTACATTTCTTTGTGCACCCTGTGATCATTTTCTAAAAACTGGGTGTCTCCTGCCATGAAGCCTCAAATTATTATTTGGATGAAACCAACTCTGTCATTCAGGAAAATTAAAACTCATCAGTGAATAACACCCTTAAATTGAAGTTGGGTATGTGGGTGATGAAGGATAACAAGCCCGCTCGTGCAAACATAAAAACAGCAGTCACTAACACGTTTCTATTGGCAATGAAAATTACAACATACAGCAACAACGCACAGTAAGAACTTCAGATTTTATTAATCTTTCACCCACTCCATATCCACTACACCACCCAAGTGAAACTGGAGACATTTAAGCTGTAACAGGAAACATTTTGAGAGGAACTTATCCGGGTCTGGTGGCTACAGGATTCCCATCTGCACAGCAGCAACATCAGTTTGCCAACATCTGCTCCAGCTCTGTGATCATTCATGCACTTTGAAGTAGGCCTACTGCACCTTTCTCCCAGTTTAATCTCCATATTACACTGGGCCTGAAGCCCAACAAGGGGGAGACACACAGAGTTTAGCCCTGGATCATCTGGTCGGTTTTAGATTTTCAGTTCAACTAGTTAATTTTGGAAAACACAAGAAAGCAGAACAGAAAATAAATCAGAAATCAAACTGAGTTCAGCCTTCATTATTGTAACTTATCTGTGCTTGGTGCAATATAATACCACAGATAATGGTGTACACACTGATTATAATACAGTGGTCATAGAAGATCTTTAGTGGAGTAATATGCAAATGTGTCAGCATTTTTGGACATTGTAGCCTATGTGTGTGCTGCTGGCAACACTTGAATTTCCCCCAAAAAGCTGCTAAATAAAACATTCTGAAACAACTGAATGCATTAAAAAATGAAAATGACATAGGACAGTAAGAAATATAATAGTAGGCTAATGGTAAAAGAGTGGAAATACTTAAGTGAAACTTGTTCAGAACTCCAGTGCTGGAGTAAATATAAGCATTCAAGTGGAGGAGGGGGCTGTGACTGTTGCCGTGACTCTTCGTGCTGATGAGCTGTAGCTTTAACAGTCACCTGATGACACAGAAGGAGCCGATGGAGGAAGCAGGAAGTGGCTCCAGCAAGAAGCAGAGGCTGAGCACATAAACAACAGCAGAGGAGCAGAACAAAAGTCAAACAGAAAGTCTCACACATTTATCGTAATGGCCGGCATTAAAGGTATTTTTTAGTCGACGGTCACAGAGTTACGTTTAAAAAGCAGACGGCTTCGTTTGGCGACGGCGCTTCAGAAACTTAACTTAGTTTAAACATTTTTGAAAACCTGAGCTGAATCATCTCGAAAGCTATCGTTACAACGCTGTTCGCGGAAATTAAGATGGCTCACAAGCTAACTCATGACATTAGCTGGTATTAAAGTTTAAGTTATTGCTGTTTTTTCCACAGTGGATTTTCAACTTCATAGCAAGAGCTACAAGTCTGCTTCGTTTCTCAAACGTGGATAAAAACCTTTCTGCTAGTGTAACGTGATATAATGTAATGTAACTGGTGTTTTTCTGCTCTCAGCGCTGGTTGGTCTGTCCTTCAGTGGTGCCATTGGACTGACGTTTCTCCTGCTGGGCTGTGCACTGGAACAGTATGGGTAGGTCCTTTGCTATAACAAAGCATGTATGTCTTTGTGTGGCACATTGAACATCCATTGAAGAGTCTTAAAGGGACAGTCCGTCTATCCCTGCCTTCGATATGAGGTAATTAGAGAGAAGAGACTGTAATGAAACAGCCTCCAGCAGTTTAGCGTTACAGTTAATGGACTTTTAAAAGGCAGATTAAAAAGGAATGGTCACAACCGAAGCAGTCTGAGGTCTACAAATGTTGACCCCTGTTATGAGCCAGAAATGCTAAATCCTACAATTTCCATAATGCAACTCAATAGCGTCTTTCTTCCCCTGCCCTGCCCACTTCTTTCTAACCCTGCGCTCCCTATTTGACATGCAGGCTTTCTGTTAAAAGCTTTAAACCTTAAGACCAAGATGAGCTGTAACTCTGACATCATCAGGATTATTTTTTTCAGATTTTGCTCCAGGCGCAGTCACTGAAGACATATTATAAACTATATAGTACTTATTGTGATGTAAATTGTTGTTTCAATCATTTTATTCTGCTGTATGTATTGTTTTGGTATAATGCATTTTGACTTTGGTTATTTTCATCATAGAAGCTGCAACCCCATGCTGTTGTTTGTCATAACATGTGACCTTTCTCTTTAAATGTAGGGTATACTGGCCATTGTTTGTTCTGATTTTCTACATATTGAGCCCCATCCCAACCTTCATATCCAGACGTGTCAGTGATGACACCGACTCCTCCAGCAACGCATGCAGAGAGCTGGCCTATTTCTTAACAACTGGCATTGTCGTATCAGCTTTTGGGCTTCCTGTTGTCTTAGCCCGCAAAAACACAGTAAGTCCTATCCTCATGTGTTGAAATTTTTCATTTCATTTTTCATTTCATTTTTCATTTATTGTTTATTTGACGAGGACAATGCACATTAATGAGTAATTGGTGACGCACACATGATGTCATGTAAATATGCCGGATTTAGCTCAAAGCTAATTTCCATCCGTAGTCCTCACATTTAAAGACGGAAAGACATACCATAAAAAACAGATAACAATAGGAAGCTACCTGTGGATATATAAGAAAAACAGAATATAGCAGAAGTTACAACAATAAGAAAACAGATAACAACCTGCATAAATATAAGAGAGGACAGAGTACTAGCAACAGTTATAGCAGTAAGAAATAAGAAAACAGATAACAATGCCATGCAGCACTGCATGGCATTGTTATCTGCAAGAGAAAACAGAATATTAGTAGCAGTTACACAATAAATGACAATAAAGAATATGATACAGTAAGAAATAAGAAAAGGATATAGTAAGAAATAAGGGCTACAATAGTACTGAATTAAATATTTTTGGCTGTTGTCTGTGTGTTTGTGTCAAGACACATCTTTGCTATCTGTACCAGTTTGTGAAAGGAAATAACTGACGGAAATCTTGTGGTCACCTCAGTTAAGATATTTCTCCCTCACAGATCCAATGGGGTGCCTGTGGTCTGGTGATGACAGGAAATGCTGTCATCTTCCTCACCATCCTTGGCTTTTTCATCGTGTTTGGAGGTGGCGATGACTTCAGCTGGGAGCAGTGGTAGACGTCCTCTGGACAGTGAACAAATGGACAGAAGCATGGATGGATAGATAAGTAGGTGGCTAACTGAAAGGATAAACTGCAGACTAAGGAAAACATGTGCCCTACACTCCATCGGGATGATGATCAGGCTCAATAATGTCAAATTTACTGGGAATGTAGTCAGGCCGATGTTAATATATTAGTGGGTTGTAGATACAACACTATGTGCCCTATCCATGTGCCTTATGTCTGGGACCAGGGAAGTATCGGTGCCTGTACCCTGCTTATGCTTTAACACCATCACTATCTACTTTAACTTGTGAATTTTAGCTCACCTTGCCTTTGCTTCAACTCCCACTTCGCCCCATTCATTGCAGCTATCTGCTATTTCGTTATGCTTCAGTTAATCAATATCATAAAGGGATCTTACAGAGCTGTTATATTTTAATGCACACCAACAAAGCTGTTCAAAGGGGGAAGCTGGTAATACTGAATTAAGGCTTGTTTATAATGAGCAGTGTTCACAGTATAAAGGCAGGGCAATTTATCTTAATCCATGCTATCTGACAACTAGTTGTAGGACACCTAATCAGGTAAAAAAAAATATATCTATATATTTGTATGGAGATTTTTGTTTTTGTTTTCAAAACTTTGAAGCCTTTCTTTTTTTGGTGCAATTGTTTACATTCTCACCAAAGATCATTGTAGACTGCAAAAACGGAGCATACTCACCACTGAACTGTACGCTTTTGACCTGTACTATGCAGCAGCATGATGCTCAAAAGTTAGCAGAAGCATTTCAGAAAGCACTGGTTAGTATGTGTCGTACGTTATTGTGTGAGCCATACCCACATTTTATACTCCTGCAGATGACAAAGAAATTCATAATATTGACAAAAAAAAAATCATATTATCAGTTTGTGAATTATATTTTTACATGTTGAATGGTAAATACTGTACATGTATGTATTTGGGCCATTTGTGCTACTTCCTAATGGAGAGGACTAAACCTGCAACCTCAGTCACAAGTGCCTGTGCAAACTGTTAGTGGAAAAGTCTCTGTGTTTGAGATGAGAGTCAGTTTTAATGTTTCATCATCAGGGGCCATTGAAATCTGTAACTGTAAGTCAATATTACATCCTCATGTTCTGTTTCATCATTGTCAGTAACTGGCTATTAATGAGGTTCTTCTTTTTGTGTACATAGCCCCATTACAGAGACTATCAAAAATATGTTTTGGAAATTCTATTCAGTGTCTTGTATCATTTTTATTGCCTTAATATCTGATACACAAGTGCTCACAACTGACATGTTCAATGGGAAAAAGGTTTGTTTTATCTTTCTTGTCTCCTATACACACAACCTGAAAACACTAACAAGTGCTGAAGAGCTCTGAAGGGTTATTTTATAACCTCCTGACTGCATTTGTTTGTCTAACATTGATTAAATCTCTCTGTTTAGTGAAAGAAATGTGTGGGTTTGATGTGTCTCTATGTTTGAGTGCTGATGCTGTGACACACGCTGGGATGAAAAGTGAATATTGCAGGGGTCAGTGAAGTAGATGGAGAACTGGATTTGACTTCTGGAAAGCTAATCTTTGTCCAGTGCTGAAGGTTGGTGCATTCAAAGAGACACCTGCACACTATTTATGTAGTGCAGCAGCAGTAGTGACTGGAGCGGACCTCAGTAACAGCCTCCCACGAGGAGAGGTGGTGTGTGGGTCAGTGTGTTTTGGTGGTCAGTAAGTTTCTGGCTGGCTGGACCCTAGGCCTGACAAACAGAAATGCAGGTGTGAGCAGTCTGCTAAATAATTTAGCAATGCTGCAACAAGCAGCATGTAGAACAGCTCCATGTTTTGCCTCATAGCCTGTAATTTTCGACGAAAAACATCTCTCCACGATCCCTGTCTGTTTTGCTCTTTGCAAGCACACAAACATAAATATTAAATAGTACAGATCAACAATATTGCCAGTTGCGACAAAGCTGCAAAACAACAGAATGGTAAAAGCTAACATTATCTATTCAGGGTAAAATTGAATGGGATAGAGATCAACCCTGCAGCTGCATCAAACCCGAATGGTTTAATTTTGTTCTCTATTCACGTGTGTCAGGAATGCACAGAGGCTGCCTCGCCAATTTGCAAGGGAGTGCATTTCCTCCACAAAAAAGGAACCCACACTCTGCAAATGAATTATTTCTATGAAAAAACATCTGCGCTATCCGCCTCCAATGATCACATTTCACAAGGGGGAGGCTACAGCATGTATGGACAAACATCCCACAGACAGGTTAGTGGGTGCTTTCTAGGCTGTGTGCAAAGTATAATGTACGTATGCGTGGTATTTTGTACGTGGCATAGAATGACATACCAAAGATGAACAGAAACATTTCTGGCTAAAGGTTGTCTACATAGGCTGACAAAACATGGAGACAAGTGTCAGCTTTGGTGCAGGTGGACCCAATCCCCTGTTGGTGGTCAGCAGCATCACCAAGATGAAGAGAACCAAACACAAGTAAGAGGTGACGCCTTTGCCCACTGAGGAAGTCTGCAGATGGTTTCCAAGTCAAGTGTCCACTCCTGGGTCAATATGTGCAAGATGAGGTCCTTCAGAGAGTGAGACAGCCCTGAAGGTGGCAGAGGATCTGGACAAGCCATCTGTTAACTATATTTCATGAGGAGACGCTGGGGGTTGATTAACCCTGATTTAGTTAAGATGTAAGAAACACCCACTGCCCCTTGGTTCACAAAAAAGACAATGGGAGATCTTGAATCAGAGTTGCACTATATCCCACAGCCCATGACATCTCAGTGGTTTAAAAGAAGGCTATCTGCCCAGAAAGAGAAACTGCAAAGTGATCAAGTCAAACTGCATTTTTACCCAACATAATCTGTGAAAAAGAGACACCGAGAATAAGAAAAAAGAAAAAAAGATGAAGGTAAAGCTGAGATGAAGAAAGAGAAAGAGCCCAGGGACCCCCATTCATCGCTGTTCCAGGACAGCTGTTGCCTGGCAACAGCTAAGGCATCAAGATTATTCCAAAAGACTGCTGAGTGTGGCCTTGAAACACTACACAGCGCAACAGAGTAATGTAACACAGTGCAACACAGCGTATGTTGCTGTGTTATAGGCTACTGTAGACTACTGTATTGTGTACCGCAGTTAAGTGCATCACACGGTGAAGTGCTGCCACATAACACAACACTGATAAGATACGTGAGTTTAAAACTTTAATTAAACTTTGCGTCATTATATGATTTATATCGTAGATAACTACACGTTATCTATAACTATAGGTAGATGCAACGAGACAGCTGACAGAAACACATCAGGGAGTGACTGATGGAGCTCATTGAACCGGTGAGACAGATCCATACCCTGGCTGGGAATCACACGGACGCAGGGCAGGCAGCGGTGGGAAGGGGGGCGTGCACACTGAAAAGCCATTGGTAAACGGAAGGATTTGCGTCGTCTGTATCAAAGCCAATCGATGTCCTCGCGGACTCGGGAAGAGGAACGAGCGCGAATAGGACAAATGGAAGCTGATAAAAAGGGGCGCGTGCTTGTGACGCGCGGCAGAAAAACAGAGGACGGCGCGCGGTCTGTTGTGAAGGCGGATACAGCAACCGGTGAGAGACTATCCCGTCACTGACACGGTGTTATTTCCTAACGTGTTTTTTGTTTTGTTTTGTTTTAAGTGCTTCAGTCTCGCGTTTAACAAACATTATTCTGTCTTTACTGTGCGGTAATGCTCTTTGTGTTCTCCAGACTTCAGCCGGTAAACGCGCGAGATTTACAAAGTTTTTGCTAAATAAGCACAGAATCTCTCCTCCTGTTGAAGGCTGGGGGTATTAAACTCATGTTAAAACCGCACTCAGGTGGCAGGTTTCCGTCTTTCCAGTTGCACAGCCGCTGATTTTCTACTGGGAGAACACAATCGACAGCCAAATTATCCCGAGTTGCAATGAAAGGTCTTTTGATTCAGTCACATCACGTCGGCTTGTTGTCTGTATGAGGGCTGCACTCCTCATCCCTCTCAGGACTTTAGCACCGGAGGCATCTGTCTTTCTTTTGACAGTCCACTCTGTCAGTTGTGTGTGTACGTGTCTGTTTTGACACACATTTCTAACTAATGATGTGCCTTTCCAGCTCCAGCCTACACAAATGTTTCCCATGAAGAATGATGGTGAGGTCAAACGAGGTAAGCCACATTCCTAGTCAGTGGTTTCACTTGCAGATAGAGATGCATGAGTTTAAAATAAAATTGAGTTTGGGACAGTTAAGGATATTTGTGTAAATGATGTTATGGAAATGTTTGGTAAACACTCACAGTGGCAAAGCTGCTAGTTTGGTCTCTAAACAAAGTGTTAGTCTATGTACCATCACATAATCAATCACTGTCCATTAGCAGGGGAAGTCAAATGAGGACTTGCCGAGGAGAAATAGATCTAGTCAGGTTCATTATTTTACCCAGCTGGATAAATCAACCTACTATCACAGCAAGGGCTTAATGTGTCTGACTTGAGTCAATACAAGTGACCTTTTGTAATCTCTCCCAACAGCAGAGACTGGACATGTCTCTGACACTTTCATGACCTATTCAATTCATTATCTCCAATTTACCATGTGTTTGTGTTGCATCTTTTGAAGTCAGATTAAAGCTGCCACTGTTTGTCAGCCAGTCATTTGACAATCTACCACTGCGTCATATGCTGTGTGAATGATGAAGAAATCAAAGTTTTCCACTGTTAAAGCGTCATTGCATGAGAACAGACAAAAGTGGTGACTGTTTGGCACAAGTTACCAAATGCACTGCAACAAATGCATAAATGTGCCCATGCCAAAATATCACACTGATACCACTATCAGACAGACTTAACAGGAGGGGGGTATCTGTAACTGTTTTAGTGGTTTTCATCCCTCAGTGCAGTGATAACAATGGAAGCTATTATGATTGTAGCTTAAACTAATAGGTGCAAAAAAACAATGGAAATTCTCATTATATTCCTTAACAAATGTGTCATTAGTCATCACACCAAACATTTGAACATTTAAAACATTTAAAGTCTTGTGTAATGTTCATTTTGTCCTCCTAAAAAAAAAAAAAAAAAAAAAAAATCTTAATGTGTGAGGATGTGTGTGTGCAAAATGATTTGGTTGAGACGAGGGAAGAGTGTTTTGGTCACACCACTGTAGTTAATTTCTGTCTGTTCAGATAAACAGTGTTAACCACCAAGTCTACTGGGATTTATTATCTGTGTAAGTCTATAGGAGCCGCTGGTAGCAGCAGACCACCCACAGTTACTGACTTGAACATCTGCTTGAACATCTGTTGGCAATTTTTCAGTTCCCAAAATGCAGAAATCAAAAACACAACATACGTTTTTAGAGCTGTGCACCAGTTTGCCATCCCAGACAAGCGCCTCTTCCTGCCACAGACATTCGCACTCACTGTGCATGTAAAACTATTACGTTACATATTCAGCTCTATTTCCCTGTCTCCTCCCAATTCATAGCATTTCTGTACATTTAGTTGATTTCTGTGCGCCTGGTCTTGTGGCCACTGCCCCTTTTTTATTGTATGTCAGTGCTGAAACAACAGGACATCCAGCTTCTTGTTAAAAGGACTCTGGCTGCCAGACTGATGACTCACTAACTGGCTGCTTAATGGCCTTAGTGGTGATGTGAATGAATACTATACTGCCTTTTTTGTGACTGAACACTGATGTTTGGTTTCCAGCTGATGAATACATGCCTGTCTGCATTGGGCATTTAGTGTCTCACACATGCTCATAGTTTCTCTTATTAGGAGCGGTGACGAAAAACCAGCTGATTGTGAATACAGGAATAATCATATGTGCGTGGTGTGTTTATTTGTATGTGTGAATGTACTCGCTATTGTGCAATAACGGTCAGGAATGTATTTTATTGGAAACTATAGAAGATTACTCCCATGAGGAGAAGTCTAGCGGATTTTTCATTCCTCTATGTTTTCATAGTTTTTACTGTCCACTGTAATGTGTATATATCTACTATCCTTTTTCCTTTATATACTTGCCCTAGGGGAAATGTTGTGTCCATTTAGTATGGTCTTTGTTGCTGATCTAACATTAATCACATAGTTTCAACTGGCCAAAATACAGTTAAGTGGTCAGTTTTTTTTGTTATTTTTTTCATTTTAAATGTTTTTGCTGTGCTGTGTGATCTGTCAATTTGTAATCCATACATTGTCTGTCTCTCAGGCTGACAGTCTGCTGACGTGAATTCCCGCTCCTCCTCTCACCAGTGGCTCAAAGCGAGACAGCTTCCTCTTGTGAGTTCTTTTCTTTAGTATGCTGTGGTCAGAACAGTTTTTTTTATATTGCTGACTAAGTAGTGTATAATATTTCTTTATTGGTTTCTATGCGGAAGAGATCAGTTTTCTGATCTGATGAACCTATTTGAAAAAATGACATGAGCCTACAACACAGTACACAGATCAGTGTAAAAGATACTTCCTCACTTCAAATGTGAGAAACCTATGCTCTTTGTCTTTAGTGATAGTAAGCTGAACATGATTGTGTTTTCAGATGCTGTCTGGACAAATGGACCATTTTAAGATTAATTGGTTCTAGGAAATTGTACATTGTAAATGGCTTTTTTCACTATTTTATGACATTGGATAGAATCAACATACAACTGAATAATCAGATAAATAATGGACATTCTAAAGACATATCATATATCACGACATTGATATACTGTAGATACAAGTGGTGGGAAATGTGTGAGTTTGTGTGTGTGTTTGTGTATCATGGTTCAAAGGTCCAACCTGTCACTTCACCGCAGGACACACTGTAGCCAGCCTGTGTGTAAAGGTGGTGGTTTATCAAAACCGATCTCACTACCTTTGCCGAGGTCAAACACAGGTCAAAGCTGCACACACCGATTTGTTTCCGTCTCAGTTGTCATCTGAAGGATTTATGGCCACGTTGATAACGGGGAGTTGCCAGCTGGTGACGCTAACCCGAAGCCCGCCTCGGCGCCTCAGACCTCGCAGACTCTGCCAAACCTTCTGTTACCTCCGTCATTTGTTATCTTTCACCATAAAAGCTTTAATCCATGTTAGTTGGCAGCAGGAAGTTTCTTTTAGTGAATGGGTAACTGATGAAACGCTGACATCAGAGCATACCTCAGTCTCAATACTTCAATGGGTGTTAAATGGGGTGACTTGAACACCACAGGGTCATGAGTACTGTATATGTGTGGGTGAATTTGACAGGGTGGGACTGCATCCTAATTACCGGGCTTTCTGAGAAACTCAAATTAAACAATGACTCATCAAGAGTCACAGCCAACATGTTTCTCGGCCCTTTTAATTATTCCTCATTTATTTCCATTTCCTTTCAGTAGCTTATCAGGTATCTGGTAGCAGCGGCAGCGGCATGGCACCAAAAACTCACAATAGATTTGCATTGATGTGTTTATTTAATCAAATTATTAGAGAGGAAAAAAGATGGAGTGTGTGTTCAATACTGAATATATCCTAAAGAGGAAATTGTGGTTGGTAGTATGGTAGAGAATACTATGCATGTTACATTAGGGATGGTTAAGTAGGTCTAGAAGCACAAAAACATTTAAAACTAAAACAGTTTGTAAGATCAGTCTGCCTCAAAGAGTTTTTGTTAAAAGCTTGTGATGATATTTACCGAGCCAACATGACAAACACATGGTGTGACAGCAGAACAATCCTTGTGACATGTGGAGACAGGGTCTGGCCTGTCCAGTCTCAGCCACCTCTCTCTCTCTCTACATCTGTGCAGTAGGGCAGTGGGTTCCCTGCATGTGACCTCCACAGTGACGTCATCTTTCAGCTGCCACAAATTGGTGTGTTGTTTCTCCTCCTCCCCAACAAACTCCTCTGTCCTCGCTTGTCTGAAAAGCTGGAATCTGCTTCACTGCGTTTCCACTGTGACTTTGTTTTTGTGTGTGTTTTTTCTATGAAAAGAGATCAAAGTTGACAAGTGTTGACTGGAATTTTGTTTTGTTTTTTTCAGTCGAAGAAACAGCATGACTTTAGGATGAGTGATTAGAAACAGTATAAAGGAAGGATCTTGGATAGTTTAGATCCTGATGAACATGATAGTTTAGCTTTACAATAGCACTTTATTCTAACCTGTGCCTCCCCCATTTAGCATTTATGAAAATTATATAAACAATTGATAAATGCTTATTAACACTGTGAATAGTTGTAAGCAAATATAAGGATGTTTTTACAACAGTGTTTTGCTATGTAGTTCTTAATAATCCACTCATGGATGTCCACAGGAAGTTAGGTCCCATAACATAAAAACAGTACAGTGACAATAAACATAGTAATATAAACGACATAATAATGCAGACAACAAGGAGATAACAAGACGACTATAATGAAATAAAACATTGACATTTTGACAACACTTCGGTAGGGGGACCATAAAAGTTTCTGAGAGATAAAGTGCAAAAGTGCTGGGCCAAAGTGACAAGTGCTACAGTGTAGGAGTGCATGGGTACCAAGTTGTATTGCACTGTGCCCTAAAGTGCACATCAGTTTAAAGTGCCAGGTACAGTATCATTAACCCTTATATACCACATCACAAAGCTTACAACTGTGTAACAGTGTATTGTACATTTTTTCTGAATGAAAAATAAACAGCGAGGCAGGTCTATTACTGGTAGCCATTGTAATTTCTCACTAGATTAATGAGTACTTTGTAAACCCGTCACCTTCCACCCTGACAGTTGTTAGTGTTACTGGAGCAGCATTTTGACAGGGCTCCAGCCAAGAAAAGCCTGAGTAAAATGTTATAAGTAACCATTCATTATTATTTTCCAAAATACTCCAAATAGTTTTTGCAATTATTGGATCAGCCATGTCAGAAAATGCTGAAATTCCCCAAGCAGGGCCCAAATGACCGGAGACAAAAATAACCCCAGTGGACTGTGATTTCCCACAGTGAAAAACATTACCTTTAAAACAAATACTTTCTTGTTGATGATTTCATCAGATCGCCGTGGCTGCTCATATTTGTTGATGTAACGGTTCCATTGAGATGTAATGTTCCTAATAGTTTAAGTCTATAAGATGGTTTAGTCTGTGAATGCGGAGACACCTGCATGAAGCACAACAACTGCTTTGCGTATAGGACATGCCCACACACACAGTGTGGGAAGAAGGGATAAGTTTAGAAGCGATAACAGAGTGTGTGTCTTAAAACCTATTGCAACCTTCCAGCACTGTCTGTATACTTCTTGACGTACTGTCCTTAACCTTATACATTCATGCAAAATTAACCAACTAACCCACCACTGCTCATGTCTGGCCAAATATCGATCAATATCATATTCGATGCTGTATGGAGTGCATTAAAATGGATGTGTCTGAGAAGGCAGTGGGCCAGACAGGGTTTAGAAAACTTGAGTACAAAATGTCTGCAGGTGAAGCACCATTAAATAATAGCATCCAGTATACTGCAGTGAATATGTGAAGTGTTTTGTTGTCATGAGTGTCTGCTTATTTAGAGCAGTAGAAGCTGTGCAGATCATCTCATGAAGTAATACGTTTATAAAAACTCCATCTACATGTTTTAAAAATTAGATACAGTAGAAGCAGCCTCAGTGAAAAGCAGGAACTTCTCATTCGTCTTGTCATTTAAAACAGATTCAGCCTAACAATGTACAGGATGTACTTTTAGCCGCAGCCAATAATAGTCTGGGGTGGAGCAGTATGGTTGCAGGTGGGATTTGCATCATGAGCACTAATAAACTAGTGCGTGTCCTTCAGGCCATTCATCTAAGAATGGACTTCTGTTCTAATATGACTGCTTTCATAGAGAACGCTAGAAAACAAGACTGCACATATTGTGTTAGTGGACTAACGGCAACAAGGACTGTTTTTCATGCCACTGCTACTTTTAAGTTGCCTAACTGTGTAATTAAGAGAAGATGGTGAGTTTGAAGCCTTTGTGCTTTCTCTATAACATGGGGAACAAAAGAGTCAGGACTCTTCATTTTCTCTGTCTCCTGTTTCTCCTAGTTGCCAATAGGAATTGTCAACAGTGATTTTCTTTCTCTTTTTTTCTGCTTTTCGACCTTGAGCTACATATCTGTAAGATTACATGACAAACAATAAAATGTTCAGACGCTTTCAAATATATATAGATTCCAATATGATGACATCTCTATGCCTCTTTAAAGGGACAACGAGGAGTTTCAACCTCAGCCCGCCTGGTGCGTGTGTGTAGGCTACGTGTACGTGTACCAGAGACTGGTGTGTATGTGTGTAGCCACAAAGACGGGAAACTCCAGCACCCCAGAGCTGGGAGCGCGTCGTCGCCGTCACTCCTGTCGCCGACAACACGGTAGTTTGCATAAAATAAAAGTAACAAGAAGGAAATTGTTATTTAACATAGACTGTAAAAATAAGATATTTAACTGGAGCTCACGGGACCTGTAACACAGTGACAGCGCCGCGGAGAGTGACGTCATGGACAGTCAAAACCGATCTGAGTGTTTGCAGCTGTTCAGACTGAGACGCATCTGTCCAAATGCGATCTGAAACTACCTCCTGGAGATGGTTTCGATCCGTTTCGCAAAAATCGGATGTCATGTGATTTGGGACTGTTCAGACTTAAAAAGAGCCATCCAGTTCCAATCTGGATGGGCTAAAAATCGGATTTTGGCTGGCAGTCTGAACGCGGCTTTACAGCGGGAATGAGGCCAGACTTTCCGTCGAAATGAAATGAAATGCATTTCCGCGACAGGCTGGTTTACGAAGCTAACTTTCTGTATGCACTGGATACATTTCTGAGGTAATATAAAAGTATTGCGTCTTTTTTTTGTATTAAACTTCTGTGTCAGAAAATACAAAAGAGTTAAAATTTCCCAAACAGTGTTTTTATTTCCCTGTTCACTGAACATCAGTGGCTGTGAGGCTGTTTTTGAATAGGTATGGCTGAGTTGTGTTGTCAGTGGGCCTTAAAGCAGAAGTAAGCGGAATGTTTGTGTTAATATAAGTCTTAGATAGTTATATCTTCTGACAGCAATCACTTACATAGAGTGTTTGGTCTGAAACACGGGTCTGTCAGTCACTCTGCTCTGCTGTAAGCCGAGGAGAAAACTTTCCTTGTATCCTACAACCTTTATCCAATGAGGAGAGAGAACGGCATAAAGGGGCGGTCCTCTCTGTGTGTGCAGCCAAGGGATGCGCGTGAATGTGGTGACGTAGGGATGAGGGCGGGGACTGCTAACTCCATCTGCTGACAGAAAGTTAGCCAAAACGACCGGATCGCTTACTTCTGCTTTATTTATTTTTATTTATTTATTTTACCTTTAATTTACCAGGCAAATTGCTTGAGATAAAAAAAAATTCAAAAAGCAGCAACAAGACATACACACAAAGAAGAGGGGACAAACATGAGAGAGAGAAAAAAAGAAGAAGAAAAAAGAAAAGATGAATGACGTCCAGAGCCCTATGTTCTACAGTCCGGCGGGGATATGGGGGGAAGAGAAGGAGGAAGTGAGGGCTGTGTGGTACAAGGGGAGGCTGTACCAGGGGATCCTGAGGGAAGAGAGATTATGTTAAATCAAACAAGATAGAACAGAACAATGCACAACAATACACACTAAAAGAACGCTAATCCAGTGATGATAAAATACTAAACAGTAAAACATTTACACACTCCATGATTTGCCATTAAAAAGCAGTTAAGTCTGGTTTTAAAATCGGAAAGGGTGATGAATGCCTGTAGTGTTTTTGGAGATTGTTCCAGCCAGAGGGAGCAGATTACATGAATGCCCTCTTCCCAAACTCAGTACGAGTTCTGGGGACAGAGGCAGATAGAAAGTCCAGAGAGCGCAATCTGTATGAGTTTGATGTGACAGTGAGGTAGGTGCAGAGGTATGAGGGAAGTAGTCCAATAATTGCTTTATAGATGAAGATGTACCAGTGTAGAAGCCTACGTGCAGACAAAGACAGCCAGCCTACTTTAGCATACAGAGTACAATGATGGGTGAGTGACTTACAGCCGGTAATGTATCTTAAAGCACAATGATAAATGGCATCCAGCAAAGAGGTAGAGCAGGCATTCATGTACAGTACGTCACCATAATCCAACAAAGGAAAGGATGTTCCTGAGGTGTGAATTGAAGTTGGTGCGGTGGTGGAGTGCCTTACAGTCAGACAGGACCTGCTGCTGGGCTGTCAACAGTTGTCGTGTCTTGTGACCAGTGCTGCTTACTTCTTCATTCTTCAGTCACAATTTGATGAAGTGCTATTTGAAGCCTTACATAGAGTGGAGATTGCTTTCCCACTGAGCGCCTCAGCACTGGGTAAGTTATAGCAATTTTGTAGCTCATATTTAGTTTTTTGCTCTTAATGGTGCTTCTTTGAACAGTTAATCAGTCTTCTTTGGGTGTTAATAAGTGACTATTAAGTTGATCAGTCATGGTTGTGGCAAACAGATGGCTATGAAAGCTCACATTGTTGGACCACAGGGTAATTGAATGTATTATTAATGCAGTTCCAAACATTATTTCTTGAGGGCTCCTTTGTTTTGGTGCCACAAAAGCTACTTTTGTGTGGGTGTCTGGTGATTTTCAGTGTATGACAGCTACTGACTCACCCGCTACAGCTCACAGTTGTACATGAACACTGTGTGACACACTTAGATTGACTGGTCAGAATTACAGCCTCGCTAACCTTCTGTAAAAGTGCAAACATTGGTTGTTATGGTTGTTTTAAGTTCTCCATTTTACAGTGCATGCCATCAAAGTATTGGGATTGTGGTGTATGATCATAAATAGGGGTCTTATATGACAGACAGCCTCAATAATTGTTCAACTATGCATTGTTCAAGGCCACTAGGGATAGGGTCTTTACATTTTTTTTTTGATATATCAATTAATTATTTGTTTGATAGAATGTCTAAAAAAAAAGAGAGAGTTAAATGATAATAAATTGTGCCAATTGTGAATAATGAATTGCCTGATTAGATTTCAGCACTACCACAAATCCCACTGTACAGTGCAATGCAGTGTATCTGGTGTGATTTGGGAAGATGAGTTGAGCAGTTGATCTTCTACAGTCGTTTCTTTCTTCTCTTTGCCTTAGGGCAACACATTGTACTCATACATACTTGATGTACACATCAAAACTTTTGAAACCATCCACGTTTAATGGCAGAGTTCATAACCACAGTCCATCAGTGGCCTTCAAAGTTGTCTTTGAGTTATGAATTAAGAAAAGAAGTAGCCTTCTTTGGTTTGGTTTGTTTGCTGTTGCAATGATGATGTATGTATGCCTTTCACAATATCCCCTTGTGTTCTCTTCAAAATCCATAGCCTACAATCTGCATCTTGAGTGCTGTCTCATGACCGTGCAATCTGTTGCTCGCTTCACATCAATAACCAATTATTTGTCGAGGTACAGGGAGCCACCACAGGGATGCCCTATCGCTGGGGTTACAAGTATGAGAGGTCACTTGAAGTTTGTTTCTCTAGACAGTGGAGGCAGCAGCCTGCCAAAGTGAGATACCAGCGTACTCTGAAGACAGAGTCTGTTGTCCAGTGAACGTCTTTGAACTGAGTGGTCCTTTGGGTCTTAGCTTTAAATGCTCTTCAGAATTTCACAGGCTCACTCCCTCCCTGAGTACATTGACAAAACACTGACCTTTTCACTGAAGTGCTGATAGCAGGGAACAGGAAAACAATTATGTAACCCTATCCATCCCCGAGTAGTTTAAATAGGGAAGTACAACTTCAATTGTGATTACTGCTGTGCTTACTGTGTACTATCATTAAGTCTGAAGCAACTGCTGGTCCGGATAAACATGCAGGACATCACCTTGGGTTCTGAGAGACAGTCATTTTCTCAGACACAAATTCATTAATGGATAATGAAAAGCATTAGTTACAGCCCTACAAAAGACGGCACAAGTGACATTTATAGATTCATATAGTGGTAATTAAAATTGGTGTTAGTAAACATATTAGTCCTTGTGGCTGTAAAACTTAAAGGAATGAAGAGTGTATATTCTTTGTGTGCCACTGATCGAGATAGAAATGTTAATTCAGAGATTTTTCTAATTAGAGTTCTACCTCTATTGAACTGTGTTTAGTTGTCAGGAACAGTAGTTTTTTCCTCACGTCCTTGGAGATACTGCAACCTTTAAAAACTAACTTTTAAAGCACAGAAAGAAACAATTAAATATTGTATGCCACCTGAAATCACAATAAGTGGTCTCCTTGAGGCAAACAAGTCCCTGATCTGCTTGTTACAAAATAAAACACAGCTACACAGTCACAGTTTATTGAGCCCTCGGTCTGGTGCACACAGAGTAAATGCTTCTCATTGTCCTGACCTTTCTGAACTTGTCCTCTGATGATTTGGGCTAATAGTCTTAAAACCATTATAGGATCACACCTGTCATCGCTGGACTTAAATGACGTGATTTGTCAGAACCTTTTTCCCTTTGTCCTTTCTGCTTTTTTTCTTTGTAAACAATTTCTCAGCTCCAGGGTCCACTTATCCAACCTGAATTCATACCATTTTGATCTTTCATGGAAGGACACAGGACTTGGGGGAATGATCAAAAATTCTTCGCTCAAAGGAAACCTTGGGAGAGTTTTTTAAATATCTATTCAATTAGGAACGAGTGAATTTTTACATGGCACGGTGGTGCAGTGGTTAGCACTGTCGCCTCACAGCAAGAGGGTTCTGGGTTTGAACCTGCCGGCCGGCTGGGCCCCTTCTGTGTGGAGTTTGCATGTTCTCACCGTGCATGCGTGGGTTCTCTCCGGGTACTCCGGCTTCCTCCCACAGACCAAAGACATGCAGGTTAGGTTAATTGGCGACTCTAAATTGCCCATAGGTGTGAATGAGAGTGTGAATGGTTGTCTATGTCAGCCCTGCGATAGACTGGCGACCTGTCCAGGGTGTACCCCGCCTCTCGCCCCAAGTCAGCTGAGATAGGCTGCAGATCACCCGTCACCCTAGTGCAGAATAAGCGGTATAGAAAATGAATGAATGAATGAATTTTCACATAGTAAGAAAATTATTTTCTTGTGAAATTTATGAAATGGGGCTTTTTTGAGAGGACCATACAGTAGCTGATGCAATCTTCCACTTTTGTCAAGACTGAAATATCTGAATGAAAGATGATTGGATTACTGTATAATCATTGTACATTCATGAATCCTGATCTAATGAGCTCTTGATTTTCATTGAGCAACATTATCATGTCGCTTATATAACTGTGTTCTCCTGTCACTGTACTGTTTTCATGTTCTGGGACTCCGGATGGAAATTAACATTGGTGCTATAATCCAGCACATTTACATGTTGTTATATGTACATTGATGTGCACTGTCCCACCCAAATAAACAAATAAAGTAAAGTAAAGTATTTGGCTGGCATTTTTAATTTAGAAATGTCTCCACAGCTATGTAATGGACTACTGGATATGTTTGTAGAGATTTCCCCCGGAGGATGAACCCCAACTGACTGGGCATCGCCTGACTTTTCTTTTAGTGCCACTTTGATGTTGATCTTTTTTTGGTTATCATAGAAATATCTTGGCACCTCTTGGATGGATTGTGATGAAATTTGCTACATATATTAAAAGGCCCATAGAGGATACATTTAGTTGATTTTGGTGATCCCCTGACTTGAGTCTAGCATGATCATTGGATTGAACCTTTTTTTATTAGTGTGACTGCTGAAGCAGTCACACTATTGTTCTTCTGTTTGGCCATTTTCTTCCGCCTTTTTACGGTCTTCTTCTAGTCCTTCATACTTTGTGCTATTTCAACAATTCATATATCAAAACGTGCAGCTTTTTTTGAACTTTATCGGCATTACTTTTCTCTTTTTAACTATTTATACTTTTTCAAATGTTTAACTTTTTCACAAAAAATCTCACATTCATCAAAGTCTCAACCTCTCTTCTCTACAACTCCACTGTAGTGTAGGGGTTAGGGTGGATGCTTGCCAACCCTAAGGTCACTGGTTCGAATCCAAGGGAAGAACTCTTGTTATGTTATGTTGAATTCTGCTCTCCTCCCCCGCCTTCAATTGGTTACAGGTGTTTGTTATCTCCTTGATTACTCATACCAGTTTGCAGCACATCATCACATTACAATGAATGACAACAGTTTTGAAAGCAGTGTGCTCTCTGTAGCCGAGTGGCAGAGTAAAGGTTTAGTGATCATATGGTCATGGGTTCGATTCCTGCCTCAGTCTTTTCACTTCATTGCTTGACTTTTGATTCCAATTATTCAGCTGTCATTGGACAGTCTTTGATTCCTCATAGTATAAAGCTCATTGTAACTCAGGTTCTCTGTGGCCATATGGTTAGTGCTCAGCCTGAAATTCACAGTCATTTTCATTCTAAGTCATTCAAGCTTGACTCTCAAGCTTTCTTGATGTTGACAGTGTGCAGATCATTAACAGACAACAGTCTCTGCAACTGTGTGTGCACTGTGGCCTAGAGGCAGAGTGGAAGTCTAATGACCATGAGAATGTGGGTTCGATTCTGACCTCGGTCAAACATTTGTATGGTGATCACAGCTTGCACTATTTGCTAATTCTGCAACAGCGTTCAGTTGCTATCAGCAGTCACACCATTTCCATTCTTGGAAATGCTTTTTCTAGTTTTTTTTATTCTTGGTTTATGACCACATTGCTGCAAAAGTAGTGCTATTCTCAATCTCATCAACCTTAGGTGTGCTTTGTGTTTATTCCCAACCAACAAATGCTCAAGTATATATAATAGATGGTGATCATAGGAAGCCTTTTACCTACAGTAAGCATCAGCATGTTAGCATTCCCATTGCTACCTTTTGACATTAAAACATGAGCTGCAAATTTGAATAGTTTAAACCTTGCAGGTAGAGTACATACATGACACTGAGAACTACGTGGACTGATACTATCTGATTTATTCATTTAACTGTACCTGTATCATAAAGTATAAATATTTGAAAAGTACTCCTGTGAACCACTGGATACATCTATGCAACCTCATACATTATTGAGAATATCTCCATCCTGCTGCGATTTGAACCTGCAGCTGAAGAGGTATCCCACAGAAACACTAAAACACAACATGAAACACTCGATCCCTGTGTGATCCGCTGCCATTTCACCTCTCATGTCTTTGTTTCCCCGTAATAGCTGAGGACAAGAGGAAGCCGCACACATACTGTAGATGTTTGTTTTGAAAGCCACAAACAAGATTGGGTTATTTGGGAAGCTGAGAAATTTTCTTTTTGTGCCACTTGACTTGGCAGCAGCTGGAGACCACCAACAACAACTTCCCTTAGCAGGAGTCGCACACTGACAAGGACACAGTGCCAGGCAAAGAGGGGGTAATGGGGGAGGGTGGATCAAAAGTAACATGGAAAATATTGATTCACTCTTGTCACATAGATTAGTCACTTGTGCACACTCAGAACAGGCTGGCACATGCCATACACTCTATCACACAGCTTCCTCTTTCCACTGAACCATTCTAACTGGGTGTAAGTTGTGTTTTAGTACCTGAGGTGGGAAAAGTACACAGCACCATCACTTGGAGTCAGAATGCTCCTTCTTAAATGTAACTCAATACAAGCCAAAGTTGTGTAGTCAGATTTGTTGTACTGTTCCACATTTGCAGAACTTTGAAATAACCTACTGAAAGAACCTGAGGAATATAAAGTTTGTATGATCTGACACAATAGAAGTGGCCATGAGTCATTTTGACCAACCCCAGTGTAAAAGCTAACATGGTTTCTGTTTGTGGAGCTGTTCAAACTGAGCTGCTTGAACGCAACTAACCATGTAGGAGTTGGTGGTGATCTTTTTTTTTTTTTTCTCCTGTGACGGTCGACTGCATTTATCAGGGTAGTAAAAGAAAATTTGTGTTGTTTATTAAATGCTCTGCTTCAAAGTAACTGCTTCAAAGAAGTATGTCAGTACTTATTGTAAGAATGAATTGTAATAGAAGAGCCAAAAGTACAATATGTGTGCAGTGGTCTGGAAAACACAAGATATACAGTACTCAAGTAAAAGTACTTTGTAACTGTCCACGCCTGCATAACATATAACAAGGTCCCACAAACATTGTTTTTAGCAAATTTATATTGAAGTCTGGACCAAGGTGTTGACCTACATTGTTTTCCCTAGATGCTAGCATGCCCAAAAATGTGAAATATCAAAAACAGTATGTTTTGGTATTAATTGCTTACAGTACCACGTTACAGTTTTGCTTTTACTTTTTTTTTAATGTGTCTATTTTTTGTTTCAATTCATTTCAATACAATAAGAATGTCTGCTTGCACTAACGTGTAACTGCTGAGATCAGTAATCCCCCACAGATCACGTAATCTCAGTTTGTTTAAATTGTGTAATTCAGTGCATAATGCAGTGCAGCGTGGACTTGTCAAATTACTGCGGTCAGAACTGCATCATCAAGTCAGAACAGTAATGGAGGTCAGGCAACAACAACAACAGACATGAGGTTTTCTGTGAGGGAGGCCCGATAACTTCTTGGGACTGGTTACTTTATCATTGCCTCCCCTTCCCTGCCTCCTCCTCTCTTTCTCCCATGTGCAGGCGTACGGGTGAGGCTGCCCAGAGCAGGAGGAAAGAGACGCCTTTTCAGAGAGAGAGGATCAGATCAGAGACAAAGAGAGAGAGAGAGAGAGTACGAGAGTGTGGCTGAGCATCCCTCAGGATGAAGAAAAGCCGGAGCGCACAAGGGGTTACGCCAGACGATGTAAGTATTGATTTTTCCAACCCTCCATCTGTGCAGCCATGTATCCATCCATGCATATATTACATGGCCACTCATATTTTCTCCGTTTTTGAAATCCTGCTCCAAACTTTACCACCCAATCCTGCAGTTTGCACAGTTACCAGTGAATTTTGTAACATTTGCCTTTTCCTCCCGAAACCAAGATACAATGAGAATTGACCGAGGCAGCGAGTGCTGCATGCCCGTGCCGTGGTCGGTGACTCATAAACAGATGACTGTACTGTACACAACAGACCGCTATCCGGCAGGACACACTGCAGAGAGGGAGATGATGTGTCTGTTGGAACAGAGACAGGGTGGGGGGGGTGAAGGACAATGTGTTGTGTGATTGTGAGAGAGATAGTTAGGGTGATGGAGACGCAGAGTTGAAGACTGATGCAGAGTTGGGAGGAGAGGAGGGAGGCAGAGCATTAGGAGGAGGAGAGGTTCACACCAGGAGACATTTAGGCCCTAGAGTGAATGGAAACATGGATAAGAGGAGGAAGGACAGAGATCTGACAGAGAGGCCCATCTGTTCCTCCTCTATGCCACGGTGTTTATGACTGGGCAGGCAGGCCAGGTCATTTACTTTGACTTTGTCCAACAGAAGCTTAGAGGCCAAGTTACATCCTGAATGCCAAAGTCCTCTTGCTGTGACTGGCCTCACATCATCACGTAATGCAAACATATTGTACAACTTTCCCAACGGAGGTCATTTCTCACTTTTTATTTGTGGGATTTTTAGTCCAGTGTAATTGCCCTTAATGTCAGGAGTGATTAATGATGATTTTCTACTTTCATGCCACCAGTGGCGTTGTTAATAGAAAATAAATTTTTCAAATGTCAGCATCTCATTTTGGAACGAAACCTTCAATGAATTGCCTCTAAAATGCTATTTTCTGCTGGCAGGACTGTTTGTGCATGCACTCAATGTTTAAAAATATGTTTTCTATTTCATTGTACTATAATCAACAGCTTCAGCTTCCAAAGCCTGGAAGAAAAGTTAAAATGCTGTTTTTTCCCTCCAAGCCAAAAATGCATTTGAGCATTTTGTTTATGTTGCTTTATTTACAACAATTTCACATATTTTCCAAAAACATACAACATATCATTTGTTGTCATGGATAGATCAAAACCAGACTTTGTCCACCAACCTTCAAAGATAATTATAGATTTAGCAAAAAAAAAGATAAAGGGGGTGGATTGCTACTCCACTCACCACCCTTGAGTATCGATCTCCCACCTTTCATTCACATTCTAAAGCATCTTAATAATTAAAACTTTTTTTCCCCCCTCCTGGCTCCTAGATTCAATAATTCAGGCAGCACATCAAGCCATGCTGTTAGAGCTTCTGCTCTATAGCTGTCTCATTTATATTACCTTCTTCAAAAAGGCTTTTTGGAAGTTTCCCAGAGCACAGTGGAGTTGCTGAGGCTCTGCAGCCAAGAAAGGCCTTTCATCTTCATCGAAAAAACACCCACTCCACCTCTGTTTGACACTGGAGCTCCACTACCTCCGTTTTAGACTCATTGTTTTACCTTTCATCACAGTCCCCGTCCTTCTTTGACCATGTTCCAGCAAATATGACAAATCCCAGGTTTCTAAATTTACTGATGTTTTGAATTTTAAATTTATCAACATCCTTGTCCCACTCCTGGGTTATATACTGTACGAGCGTGCACTCAAAGTAAATTAGCACTGTTTCCTCTTCCTGATGCCATTTGGAAACAGACCAGAGATCAATGAAGAACTACAGTTACATGTCCAGATGTCAGAGGTGCAATCAGTGCACAATTGACGATTAATCTGGCGGCGAAGCAGCAGTGGCAACCTGACATATTGACAACGGACAGGTCAGAAGGGAGATGCGTTTTGCCAGATTTCATTTTCACCAATTTCTTTGGGACAGGAAAAGTGAGTCTTAGAGAGACAGGCACAATAAATCAGACAAATTGTGTTTCCTTGAAGGCGCAGGGGAGTCAGCAGAGACTATCAGAGAGGAAGGTGGACTCCTGTCTGTGGTGTCTTCTGTTCCGTTTACTCTTTCCTCCCCACTATCTCTCACAAACTTCCCCAGTCAATCTTTTCTGTAGTTTACTCTGTCATTCTTTCTTCTCTGCCATTAGTGTCCATCACTTTCACTGAAGAGAGGATGTGGGCTGTTATCTGTTGTCTTCTTCTTGTCTCTTTCTGTCTCAGATCATTAGCTCTCTACCACATCATATTGACACCACGCCGTCTCACTTCACTCACACGTTAATTTGAATTTTATCAATTTTCCTGTTGACCTTTTATCTCACTGAGCACACAACACTGTCATTTTCTCAGTTTGGAGAGGTGTCTGTTCATGACCAGCAGCCAAGTTGGACATGAACTGTCCTACTTTTTCCTGGTGGAATATCAAAAAAAAAAAGTCAAGCGAGCAGATGACAGCATAGCCAGTCTCCTGGCAGATATAATACCCAGTTACAGTCATTTGGACACTTCCTCTGGATTAGATGCATGAGCATGTGTTCTCACAGTGCTCCTTTTGACTTCTTACCAAGCTTAGGTAAATGATACTAGTCACGATTTTCCTACTCATTAATAAGTGGAATCATATAATACATCTGCAGCTATTTTATCCTCTATGGCATGAATTTTTATTTCAGGGAGAAAAATATTGTTGGCAATCTCTGATAATGTATCTGTAATTAAACTGAAAGTAAAGCTGGTCACCTGGTATTCAGCTGATAAAGTCTTAACAGTGACTTTATGCCTCTATTTATGCCATTATATGACATTATGCTAATATTTGAATAATATGCTTTTAGCACCATGGATGCTTTTTGAATTTTATCTCCTCATTTACTTTATATTATTCACGTGGTATTTGTGCCAGCAGGCTGCAGATGTGCCACAAATGGACTTGAAGACAAAGTGATTAGACTTGGCCAAAGGTCAAGGTCACGGTGAGCTCAGAAAACACTTTTTAGCCATAACTTAAGACTCCATACTGCAATTATAACAAACTTTCACACAAATGATTCATATTTTATATTCAGTAATTAGTAAAATAATAAGTAACTGAAATAATTATCACAAGTTGAACGCCCCCCTATACCGGCCAGACTGATAAATCCAACCTGATAAATCAACCAGACTGATATATTGGCTGACTTGTGTGTGATGAAATATACATCACCTGATAAGTACCAAGACATTGAGAATACGTAGGTTTGAGGTACAAAGGATCATTGTAATCTTTATTTTATTTATTTATTTATTTAAAGGAGGACAGTGCACATTAATGGACATAAAATGTAAAGGTGCCAGTGTTAGCCAATGGCTAATTTCCGACTGTAGTCCTCCTGGCAAGGTGTTAAAAGCCATTAAAATGAACAACAAGGACATAGGGAACATAATTCATAAAAGCAGGAAAACACAAGAAACACAAAAATCAGCACACAAATTGGAATCACTGCACAACTTGTCCACTAGAGATCACTGCCACATCTTCAAATGCAAAATGTCCCATATGGTCACAGTTATTTTAAAACAAATCTGTGTCAAGATTGTTCTATACTGTATGTTTTGTTTTTTTATGTTAAAATCCAATATTGATTCAGCCATGGAGGAAATGTGTTTAAGTAGATGTCAATAGACATAGAGTTGGTAGCTGATTGTGTGAAATTGTGGTGAGCAATCAGCCCTGATGATGACACTCTGACTCACTGTCAACCACTTTTCATTCACACTCACCTCCTCCATCCAGTTTTCTGCACTGCACACACATTAAAGAAACCAATCACTTCTTGTTCTGCGTTTCTAGGAATTCCTCTATTTCCCATAGTGCCCCCCCCCCCCTCTCGTTCATTTGAAAGCTGTCAGCGTGTTTCATTGACACTTGCATGCGGTGAACGTAAAGTGGAGGGTGATGTATGCAAAAGGGGCTCTGGCACTTCGTCTCTGTTTCCTCAGTGCCGTGGCTTGTTTACAACCAGTCATTAGAGCGAAGCACCGAGGGCTCCTCGGTGAAACCTTCACACTCAGCCACTCAGTCACATTAAACACACGATTTATATTCAGCACAGATTCATAAAAATGTCAATTGGCTGCTCAGGTGTCGAGGGATCCTGAATGAGTTTGATCAATCAGTTCATTTCTGTCTGTTTAATGAAGAGTGTAAAAAATGTAAATATAGCCAATGTAGCGCACAGCACGTTGTTAAATCAGGGATGTGTGCAGTTCAGGCAGATTGTTTAGTCAGGTTGAATCATTTGTACTCCTCTAAGCTGGGTTGTGTGTCTCTTAAATCTCTCTCAATTTTTTTCTAACCATGTTGTATTTTGGAAAACAATGTTTTTAAGAATATTTTGTGATGAATGAATGAATGAATGAATGAATGAATGAATTTTTTATTTTCGTGTCACTGTGGCCCATCCCATATGAGATTACAAGACACATTTAATGACAAATACAAGGGGGAAAAAAAAGACTAGACAGTTCTTCCTGTTGGTGTTAACCTGCCACACAGGTCTGACATAACTAAACAATTTAAGATTACTTTCACTATTCAACTATATATCGCACTTCATCTCATTGCCCAACCCTTTTCAAGAAATAAAGAAAATGCAAATATATTCAACTGAAAAAGATGTTTAGCTTCTCAGCATCGTCTAACCACACAAATTCATTATTTGGATCTACCTTACTAAACAATTTTTGTCTTATAGAGTCATAAAAAGGGCAGTGAAACACAAAATGACTTTCATTCTCCACCTCTTGGATGTCATATAAATTACAAATTCTATCGTCTTCTGCTGTGCCAACATATCTGCCTGTCTCAATATGAAGACCAAGAATACCAGCTCTCATTTGAGCACACAGGGATCTTTTCTTTTTAGACAAATTATACAAAACATAATTTTCTGGGCCAAATACCTGTTTTATTTCACAGTAAGTACGCAGTTTTGGTTTACCCCAAATATCTAATGCCCATCTATCTTTACTTTGTTGGAAAATAATTTCTTTTAATACGTTCATCTCCACTTTCTCTTTGTTATAATAATGGTCTTCATATCCAGCTCTCAGCAAGATGTCATATATTACCAGTGTTTAATTCAAGATGATATAAGTCATTGCTTTTTAACATTTACCCCACGCTTATTTCTCACCAACCTTTCCAGGAGAAGGATTACTATGAGCCAGTCTAACCCAGTTCCTTGTCGTTTCATTTTGTTTTTTTACCTTCAGGAGAATAAGGAGCCTCCCGTGGGACAGTTTTCCACAGCCAGCACCCTCGGGGTAGAGGTGTGCAAAGTCCACAGGCGCTTTTCTGGCAACCTGCAGCTGCCGCCGTTGTCATGGCGACAGGCAGAAAAGGAGAGGGACAGGGGCAGGCCGCTCACACCTGAGGACGATCCAGTGACCCGGGCCAGACCCACCAGCCTCCCCATCGTCTCCCTCCCTCGCATCGACATCACACAGGCCGACCCCGACAGGTGAGGCGGCAACACACAAAGCTGATATAAGTGTGCAGTTTTACATATTGTTATGATCTGCTGTTACGATGCATAAGAGTTTTTCTTATGCATTTCTCTCTTTTTTGGAGAACTATATTTATTTTTTTTCTTTATTTTCGCTTTGTGTTTTTGCATTTGTGTGTCGGTAGCAGCGGGAGGCCGGTTATTGCTCCCAGCGAGTCTTGACATTAGATTTGCAAATTAGCAGAATAGTTGGCAAAGACTTTTATGTTGTGTTTTTTTTTTCAGTTCACAACATGTTTTCCATGCCTTGTTTTCTTTCCTACTTTCAGTCAGCTCGTACAGTAATAAATATAACTCTGTGCCCTGAAGAAGGACCTCTCTAAAGCATCAGATGGTACAGAATAATTTGGCAGTCATGTAACCGAGCATGTTGTTATTTATTGTAGTGTCTACTTTCTGCGGTAGACTACAGTGGGCTGCTTTTCTTTGGAGGCATCAATTTTGCAGATGACTCTTTATTTTGTGATGGATTGGCTACTACTTTACATGATTGCACTGCAATATCGCCACAAAGACTGTGCGTCTCTTTTTCTTTGAACTCACTAAACCCCACATGATCGTTGGTTTCATAGATGCTCCGTCTGCTTTCATCTCTGTCACATTCATCCATCTGCTCGGCTGATTTTTTTTTTTTAAATGCGGGGTTGCGTTTATCTGGATAAAAGTTCAGGAGCTGGAAAACTTTTGCTCTGCTTATTGCGTGACACTGCGGCCGCTCCATAACTCTTGGTGTTACTTTCCAGCTGTTGCTGATTGGCCAACCAGCACGTCGAGGCTGTTAATTTGAATTTGCAGGGAGGATGTTCGAAAGGCATCTACCAATCAAATTAATCAGAGTCATATTCTAGGTATACGAGTGAATACTTGTCTCGTCCTCAGTGTTTCTCTTTGGGGACCTGATTACAACACAATAACATCTGATTCCGTATGTAACAGAAAAACCAGTTAGAGACGGTTCTGATAGTTTTCCTGGACAGTGTGATTGCAGCTGTTTCTTAGGAAGGCAGCAGCTCTTAAATGCCAGGAAAGTGCCATCACTCTGTACTCGGTTGTAAAGTAGAGACACTAATGGAGGACAGAGGAGAGAACAGGGAGCTCGACTTGGACCGGGTTGACTCCTGCAGCGCCGTCGATCCCGGCCAGAAACTCTCCCCACACAGCTCACCGAGACGCTTTCGCAAGCAGGTTGTGAACAAACATCTCCGCCGATACAGACGCTTCACAGTAGCAAACACCTGGTAAGGATTTGGTTATCGTGTTTGTTATATGTGAGAGACAGAGCCTGCCAGAGTAAAAGACAGCAGAGAAACACAGCTCAACTGGCTGTTTCTGCACTGTTTGTCTCCATTAGTCAACTCAGTTTATTTATTGTGCTCTACAGTCGGCCCCTGGTGATTGAGGGTTTTTTATTAACTGACACAAACCCTTATTTAGTAGTAGTTTATTTCACGTTGTCTACTCCAGCATGTGTTTTATCAAAGAGATTGATATTATTGGTATTTAAAAACACTGCTACCAGACTCCGATGATAATCTGCAGATTCTGATGGTGGCAACTGGCCACAGTTTTCTGAATTTTTTAAGTCCGGTCTGGCAATTGTATATGGAGCCCAGGATCCCTTGTGTGTCTCAAAGAGCTTTACAGTCTGTACAATATGAGACTGTTGTCCACAGATGCTGTAGATGAACACAAAGACATGTTCCCACATACGCAGAAGAATATGCCGTGGTTGCGTTACTGTAGTTTGGGATTTATACCAGATAAAGTTTATTGAATAGATTTCAGCGAGATCATGTGTTGCTTCGTAGGCAAGGGCCTTAACAGTGCTGCTTTTTCTTTTATTTGTTGAATGTGCAAAAGGTGAGGACCCCAGTCTGTGGACACTTTTAAAAAGCTCTTAAAACATTTTTGTTCAGGCAGGCGATCTTTAGTTGTCCGTAGATTACTCAGAATGTTTTTTTGTTGTTGGTGATTTTGATGCACTTTGAGATTATTTCATGGAAAATGCTTTACAAATTATTATTATTATTCTTCTTCTTCTTATTCTTCTTATTATTATTCTTATTATTATTACTACCTCATTTCAACCTAAAATGTGTTTATGGTGTCAGGACACTGAAACGTACAAACTGAACAAAGCAGAGTGTTTTTCCACTGGAATGAACTGTGCTGAAGAGAAGTTTCTCCACTCCTGTGTGAGTGCTCACCAGTGCTCTTGATTATTTAGTTGAGTTGTAGATATTAAATTCTCTTGAGTGTACTGCTCTGCTGGTGTCTACGTCCTTTCTTTTTAAAAAAAAAAAGAAAGAAAAAAAGACGGCCAGTCTGTTTCTTTTTTCCTCTGGTCTTGCTCAGATGATAATGGGGGGCTCTGGTTCTTCTCAGTCGTCCTAATGTCACCCAGTAACACAATTCAGATAGCTGAAATGTAAATCAACTCTTCTGATGTGGAGGTAGAGTGTATAAACACAGATCAACCGTTAAAACAACTTGGAATTTGTATCATTAATAAGCGGTTTTCTGCCAGAACTAAAACATGAATGTTATTTTAGATCATGTTTTAAGGGTAGCAGTTTGATGAAGATTAAATGTCCCATAACATTTATAAAGTCGGGTCCTTAAACTAAAAATGTTTAGATGACAGTTGGGAACTTTGTCCCACACACTTCTACCCTACTAACAGCCCCAGACAATCTCACTCCTGCCCTTCAAGAGGAACCATTTTTTTTAAATCAGGAGTGATCTGACCTTAACTTAACCCTCCTCTGTTCCTTGTCATGTTAGTTTGATCCTTGATAGAGAAAAATGGTTTTGTGTCTTGGGTCTTATTATGTTGCTGTGGTATGAACTGAGGGGGACAGTCCAACTGAAACAGGCTTTCTCCATTGCTTTTTGCAAACACAGAAGATCTTTTATGTCACTGAAATATCGACACATATCGTCATAATCACGAGTGAGTTTTACAAGAGTTGATAGATGAATGAAAATCTGGATTTTCTGCTTTAATTCCCCTCCTTTTTCACTATAAACCTGCATGGCATGCTTTTATAGGGTGTCACAGGTGGCCAGTTGAAGGGCGGGTGGGATGATGAACCCCCCCAGCCCCCCCCCCCCCCCCGATTAATCTGCAGTGGTTTGATATAAAAGGAAAAGGCGCAGGCGGTCAGATTAACAGAGCAACTACGAGTCCGCTCCCTGTGCTCCAGCCCATATCTGCCTGTTAGCATCTGCCAAGCCTACGTTATTCCAGCACGTGGCCTCTTACTGGTCAGAAAGGGGGTCTGTTGGTGCGTGTGTGTGTGCATGTGTATGAGTGAGCAGCTACAGCATCCTTGTTTTTTGTTGCCCGATGATGAGAGAGGAGGTGGATGCGAGCGAGAGAAGGATGATACGGAGGTCCCCCAGGTGCAGAGCTGGGCACTTTGACTTCAGCGAGGAAGTGGTCAGTGGGGCACACCTCTCAGCTCCCAGGTGACTTTTTACTCATCTCCTTTGTAGTATGTCTGTCTTTTTTCTCTTTTAAAACTGTAACTTACAGACCTTTTAACCGACTCTGTTTTAGTATTTATAGCCTTTCTATCTTTTGCTCTCTACGTGGTTTACAACAACTGCACCAACAGGCATTTACTACATGAAATCCTAACTTTACAGTATATTGCCAGAAGAGTTTAATTTGTGAGTTTGCAGTTTATCAACATCCAAAGAAAAGATGTGTCATTCACCCTGTGTGGTTTTTTCTCCTTCCGTCAGATTAAGAGGTCAGTTTGCTTTAGGTAAAACGTAACGTTAATGTTGTGTGGAGCTGAGATTTGAATGACGCAAAGCTCCACACAGATGACGTACGTCGCCGGGCCATGTGTGTGTAAACAGAGTTGCACATTTCCCATTAATCTGAACTCCTCTGGCAGAGGTGTGGGATGGAGAGTGTCTCAGTGGGATATGTGCTGAGTTAATCCCACATGTAGCAGGAATTAGAGGCGGGGATGAATGTGGGGCAAATAGTGAAGTGGTCTTTGGGACAGTCAGTCCATTACAAGATAGATTAAAGAGGAGATGTAACAGTGCTGCTGGTTGTGTTTATGTGTTCGTTTTGTTGACACCACAAAATGACTAGAAGTGGAGAAAAATTCAAAATGCTAATTTGCAAAACCTGCGAGTGAATATTATAGAAGCTAAAGTCAGGAGTTAGCTTTTATTTATTTATTTATTTATTGCTTGTGACATCTGTTGTTCCTGTGGGCCACTGACACCTTGACCTTTCACCTCTGATCTCCAGTCTATCTGACTTGATCATCTTGATCATCTACTCAATAGCCTGGCCTTTCCTCCTGCTCCCACTCCATGGTGACAAACAGATTATATACGTATGAATGAACATCTGTGGTGTCTTCGCTGTGGCATCAGAAAACATAATACCCAAAAGGACTGTCTCTGTTTAAAATATTTACGTTACGAATTTAAACTGCAGTCTGTTCTTTTGCTCTTCCTTCATTAATAGTATCTCTATTTGTTAGTCTTTACTGTAATTTGTTTGATTCATCTTGCACTCTGCATGTATTATCATAAAAGTCTCATTAGATTTATTTGTCAAAGAAAATGTACAAAACAATTCATCTCAAGCAATGAGAGGAGATACAGCTATTAGCTACTGTGATTTCCCCTCTGCAGTCCCCGGGCAGGTAATTGCAATCACTGTAACACACAATAGATCCTGTCTAAAAGACCATTGGGTATGGTTGGGTGTAAAGACAAACACAGCAGTTTGCACGTCATCACACCATAGGAAACTAATCTCTCTCTGTGTGTGTGCTGCTTTCTTGCTAGTGGGCAGGGATAAATGGAGCTGTCATGGACAGTATCCCAGTGAGACAAGCCAGACCAGAAATTTCCAATAAAGCCCCCCCCCCCACCACCCCCCACCACCACAACCCCTTCAATCACCGACCAGCAAAGCATACTTATTTAATGAGCACAATAGTTTTTTTTTTTGTTTTTTTTAGGATGGACGGGTGAGTAATCATTTTGGGATTTATGCAACCACTTCTTTTCTGGATGGGATTTGTGGGCATGTTGTGCAAGTCAGTACTTAGTGGGAGCTTAGCGAAAGTCCTGAGTACATAACGATGATGATTTGGATGTGATTAGACTTATGATTGATCAAACACAGACATGGTAAAATTAATCATCTCCTCATTTCTGGACTTTTTGAAATGTACTCCCGTCGTGCCAGCATTCACTGATTTCACTTGAGGATAACGCTGATATTACTGTTGTTTATCTTTTTCCTTTTAGCTTTGAAGTTGAGAATGGCCCGTCGTTGTGCTGCAGTCCCTCAGACCTGCAGGCCTCCCCGGGACTGGTTCTACACCCCAACTTGGCAGGCCATGGCCAGCGCAGAGAGTCGTTCCTGTATCGCTCTGACAGCGACTATGAACTATCACCAAAGTCCTTGTCTCGAAACTCATCCATCGTCGGGGAGCTGTGAGTTGTTCACATCAAAGCCCTCTGACATATGACTCAACTTTGATCAACTGTGTGTGCGTATTTAACAGTGAGTCTTTGCTTTCATCACTTCCAATTTCAGGCATGGAGAGGACTTGATTGTGACTCCATTTGCCCAGGTAAGAGCTGGCTACAAGTTAGTGAAGCTGCTTCAGCAAATATCAAAATCATCCCAAAAGATAATTTTGAAAACACAATTTCCTCAAGGGTTTTTAGACATGAAACTCTGTGGTTCATGAATCCTTTACCGACTCTCTATCGTAGTAACTTGTCTGCCCCCTGGTGGTCTGTAGTAGACCTTGCAATGTTTGGGTATGAATGATAGGATCATATCAGACACATTGTCCCAAACTTATACTTAAATTAACCAATGCTTGTTTAATCTGTTGTTCATGTGATTGAATTTAGTTCCAACCCATTAGCATTCACCCTGTTCACCCAATTTGAAACATCAATACTGAAATTTAAAAACATAGCACGGCTGATCATAAGGTTCTGTTTCCCATCCTCTTATATATTTTACAAAAACAAATGCAGATCAGTGATTCAAAAAGGTTATCAATTGATCTGTGTTGATTTCCGGTGGGTGTGGGCTCAGTGAACAAGTATCTTGCAAAATCTGCACTAAGTTTACTGCTTATTAATTCTTGTCAATGACTCAGATACAACAGTCAGTCAGTGCATCTCAATGCAAATCTTGTAAAAGACAACTCTACAAAGATGGTGCATTGTCACCATACTGCGACCATGGTGATACTGTTCTTCAGATGTCAAGCTTTGGCTGCTGTGGCTTATCATCTTTTTCTTCATAATCATTTTTTGTAGGTCCTGGCAAGTCTGCGGACCGTCAGGAACAACTTCACCACCTTGACGAATGTTCAGTGTGCATCCAATAAGTAAGTCACGTCATAATTGTGTTATAGTACCTGCTCATGTTGTGTGAAAGTATCAACACAATACATGCAGACTCGCAGGATGAAGTGTCAGGATGTTTGGTTGCTACAATTCAAAATGCCCACATCCGTCACTTGGGGGCGCCAATGCACCAAAGTTGTTTGTAATGCTTTGGCCTCATGAAGGCCAAATGCATTAGAGGCACCGATGTTAAAACTGGTTTCAGCAGCACACCTGGAACTTTTAACTGGACCCAGTGACGTTTTATTTTGTGTTTGGTGAAAGAGGAGGTGATCTCATCTCCTCTGATCACCGAACTGGGTCAGCACTAAAGCTGCACTTGCATCGGGTCTGCCAGAGGTAGACACATAGTCAGTACGACCTCAGAGAGCGGGGTCACTGTGAGCCAAAAACCTAAATCAGACATGACTGTGTCGGACAGTAGAAAGATCTGACCCGTGACCAGTTTGAAGAACTGACTGGGCCCTCTTTTTTGTGTTTGTGCCGTGACAACGATGATTGCTGCTGAAACCAAAACACGCAATAGAAAAAAAAAAATTATGCAACCAGTTGTTAAAAACTTGTTTTTCTTTGGTTTGCAGGAGGTCTCCGGCTGCAAATCAGCCCTCTGTCACCAAAGTCTGCCTGTCAGGTGAGTGCGGTCATAAACCTCTCTGAGCATGACGAGGCGAGTTTAGGTTCACCCTCAGCGGAGCTAATGATTCTTGGAAATGTGGAAAACTGTAACATGCAAGCAATGCAGTGCAGTTCCGCTCTTTTACTGTGGTAGTTGTGCAAGTTCTTAGAAGGAAAGTGTCAAAATTGGCTGCTGGTGGAGGCTCTGCTGCAGAAAGACATGAAAGAATGAGTCAAGATAATGATCCAAACATACAGTAAATACGCCCTAACTGGTGTTAATCCCAATGCATGCTGTTTCATGCAGGCAATACAGAGATGGTGTGTGTGTCTTGTCTCATACCAGTGAATAAAAAAAAGAGTGTGTCTTTGCAAATACTGTGCCTATTCAAAGTACTGTAAGCATTTAGACAGTTTTCTGCATGAGTTACATTCAGTGGCGTAGCTAGACTTTGGGTGTATGAAAATGTTCATGGAAACATTGTAACAGATGTTTACACTGTGTCATCTTTGAGCTTCTCCACACATGCATAGAGAAACTAATCTAGTCCCTGATACAGGAATCTGTGGTTTGATAACATCACAAAGATTCCCACGTTCTGATGCTGAAACCAGTCGGACAGAAAGGAGGAGGGTGAGAGCAGACAGAGATTGAGTGGTGCAGATTCACATCAGGTAGATGGTGAAGGAGTGAGAGGACAAGTAAAAGAAGGCGGGTCGGAGGGGGGGGGGGGCTGATATTAGTTCCTGCTGCACTGGTTCTTCAAGCCCGACTGACGTCAGCAGAGCCTGCACGCGGGTGCCCTCCACTTCCTATCAGCAAACTGAGCTGCTGGGAGCGTCCCACGGCAGGAAAAAATATAAGACAAGTGCGAGTCTCTTTTTGTCCTTCCTCCTCAACACTTCTCACAAACCTTGACCTTCGCTAAGCAATCGCTGACGAGTCAAACCATTTCATTATTGCCTTGGATCGTGACGCATGGGCAAGATAAAATGAGAAAAACAAATGTCTGTTAGAATTAGTTTGAAATCTCTGTGACACATTATAAAGCATTTATCTGCAGTCCCACTGGAGAGCATCCCCGTCATCAACTTTTCCCAAGCTCACAAAGAACATACAGTTTACACCTGCTACTATGTAATAGCGATTGTTCAGATTGTTCAGGACTATAACAATTAACAATATCACAAGGAAAGATGCCCTCACATCCTCCTTTGTGCTGCTCCCCGTCTCGTTTTCATCAACCCTTCAACCGGAAAAGGAGAACAGATTTTTCCTGTTTTGCATCTGTGTTTTCAGTGAGGCAATATTATCCCCAATGGTGGAAAAGATACGGTACCTGCGTCTTTCTGTGCATGAGCTCAGCGTAGATGGCTGAGTATGAGCTCTCTTTTTAATGCGGCTATAAAGGGATTTGAGCGGGACACACTGACATAGAATAAAATGCATCAGAAATTTGAGAGAGAGCGTTGTGAACTCCTGTAGGAAGACGGCAAGGTTAGAAACAGAGATAGTGTGCGTTTAAGAAAGAGTGAGAGATTTACCAGATCGTTGCAGGGAGTGAGAGAGGGAAGAAAGAAAACACACCAAAGGTCAGAGAGAGACGTCACAGTTTCTGAACCTTTTAATCAGATGCGATCAGGGAGAGAGAGAAAAAAAAGGTCAAACTGGATGAAATAAACAAAAAGCGCAGGAACGTGACTGCAGTCACTGGGTGAAAGTGCAGGAGAAGCAGGGGGATGGTGGGATACACACAAAAAAAAATCAGCTCAGCTGCAAATGCGTCAGTGGAGGCTGTTTACACTATTAAACATCTTACTCCAGTAATGTGAGGGGATTGTAGTTTTCCCCATGTGAGTTTGCAGTTTACGCTTCGCAAACCATCTTGGCCCCATCACACGCAGTCCCGTGAGCCAGGCGGCCAACAAAGGGCTCACTCTTCCCTGACTGATTCAGATTATAGGCTTTGCTTTATATTACAGCAGATAAATAGCACTTTTGAGGAAAATGCTTGATTATGACGTCCTTCGCCGTCAAACGCTGGTAATTAATCTGTAACGGTCATCACCAGCTGAATATTGTCACAGATGGCTGGTACTCTAGGGTACATGGTTAGTCATTTGACCAAGAAGGGGGATGTTAAACCTCATCATTTCTCAGTGAATGTTCCCTTTGACTGGCCTTCAGAAATTAATGTTTACACAATGGCCAGAAATGAATGTTTAAAGCAGAGCTGTCCAGAGCAGGGCCTGGTCCAGATAGAGCCTTTTATTTATTCCCTGAGTTTCACCCAGTATATGAAAAATAGAGAACAACAACAAAAAAATCACAAGACGTGGCACATGATTATGTCATTTTTTAATGTTGTTTCCCAGATTGCAAAATACATTGTTTGAATTTCTTCTGGCCCTGTGTGCGCCCAGTTCTGTTGGCCAAAGTCTGGCCCACATACTGGACAAATTATGTCAAACGTACAGAAAACTTACCCAGAATAAGTGTATGGGTCAGACATTGGTGGTAGAACCGGAGTGTGTAGTGTAGAAGTTTCAGTTTGCTATTTGGGTTTGAATGTTTTGGGGGAAAAGTGCATATTCACTTTCTCTCCAAAGGTTTGATCTCTATTGCTGCCATGTTTGTATCAGCAAAGAGATTGGAAACAGGAAAGGAGCTACGCAGCCTGCTTCTGTCCAAAGAAAACAAAAAGCCTCCTGCAAGGGCTGCATATTAGGCAGAAAAATCATGTTGCAATTATTTTTGGCAAATGTTACAATTTAAGGTTGTAGTCATTGTTGCATTTAATTTTTTACAGAGAATTATTTTTTAAATAATGATGTCTTTAGATTCTGATTTTAAGGCTTAAACGTCTCAGAATGCTTATGGTGCTAATGATGCACAAAACTGGTCCAACACATTTTACCTTTAAAAAAAAATTGCAGCTCCTGCAATTTGAATATTACATTTGCCCATGAAGCAATTTAAATTTTTCTTTCGAATGAGTGTGCAGTGCTAGTTCCTACCTCCGCTCTGAAATTCACCCATAAAAACATTTTATCTCGTATGTTTCATTTATGCAAAAGCAGAAGTTTAAAAATGATAAGTTGCACTTTTTGTTTCACTTGGGTTTTGTTTGTTTATGAGGTGCAAGTAGAGAGTTGGTTCCAGTTGGGTATAGCCTGGCTAGCTGTTTCCCCTTGTTTCCAATCTTAATGCTTAGCTCGGTAAATGGCAGCTGGGTGAAGCTGACCCTTTTATATGCATATGCATACTTCACAAAAAGTTTGACTGTTCCTTTGAACAATATTTACATCTACTGTGAGTTTTATTGAAGCCCCTTCAGATTCACAGTGTGTGCACCAGTATGTTCTTAGGTGGATTTTTTTTTATTTGAGCACAGTTGTGTAAAACTTCCCAAACAGGGCCATGATATACATGCTCTGATGTTTTAATCTGTTTATTCTTATTTTTCATTTCCTGAGATACATGTGTCAGCTGCTCAGAGAGCCTGTTGCCCAGAGCCTGATGCAATGAGCACAGTGCAGCAGACAGCTGCATTCTTACATACATATTCTCTGCCTTGAAACTAAACACACACGTGACCTTGTGCGTAGACTGGCCAGGGTGTGGGGCCCCGCACAATAAGCATTACTCATTCAGCTATTGTCTCATTTTGTAAACACGTCCTGAAAGAGAAGTAATGAATGAATAAAAGGTTATTCTAACAGCATAGGCAGAACAAATCATGTGTCAGTAACTGGTAGCCTACACTTTGATGACAAATAACAAGGAGTTATTTGTTTTAAATCAGCTCAGGAGTGCAGTTACAGTCTTATTAGTGATTGCTGTTCAGAATGTTTTAGTGTGACGGTGCATAGAAATGTAGTACAAAACACAGAAGGTGGTTGCAAGGACAAAGCAAAACAGTGGTGTCTGTATTAAAATGTAGGTGAAAATCATAGGTGAAGCATTTGCAATCAAACCTGCCGCCTGTATTGCAGGGAACATAGTGGCAGTATAATTGAAATATTCATGTTTGATTATTGAGTTTTATGGACATGCATGGATCAATACTGAATCCAGATCCACAGTACATCCAAATATTGTAGCATCAGTTTTGAAGCATTACGTTTATGTATCGTTACCTGCTGTCTTTCAACTGAGTTCAAGTGCAATGCTTCACTTTTGAAATAAAAGCAATAAACAGATGGGTGGATAGACACACACACACAGACACAGGCAGACACACAGCAGGCCACACACTGACGGCCAGAGCAAATCTGACTGGTCATTTTCAGTCTGGCCGGTCCACTCCTCTGCTGTCTGCAGCCGACGCTCTGCTCCGCAGCCAGAGTCCATGTCAGGTTTTCCAGGCTGGCAGCCAGAGGAGAGGATCTGCAGGGCTGGAAGCGTGCAGCCTGGTTAAGTATTTGAATTATGTCATTGACGTCAGCACAGTCATAAACCTCGCTGCGGCCCATCCCTCAAGCTGGCCCATGCCAACACAGCTCCATGGTGCATTGTGAAGGAGCTGTCAAACTGGCCTTGATGAGGTGTGTGGCAATCTGTGTGTGTGTCTGTGTGTTTGTGTATCTGTTGAAGTCTTTTGTTTTGATAGGTGTGAGATTATGGCTTCGTCCTAAACTGTAAACAGCCAAATCAGCTGCGAGGACTGAGAAAACAAAGGGTGATAAGGTGGTTTCTGGGTCGGACTTTCCGTAAAGCTCCTCCACACCACTGGCTCCCCAGAGGTTGCACCACATGGCACCAGATCATTGTATCAGATTCTGTCTCATACAGTAGTCGCCCTTTTTGATAGAGGTAACAAATCACACGCACACACCTTTCACGGTAACTCTTAACTTATTGTTCTGATAATCAGGAAATGGGAAGTCGGCATTTTTCTTCATGATCTGATAAAAGAAATTCCCGGACCTGATCAGATATTACTGGTCTTTGTGGAGAGGTTATGTCGAAAGCCTATGTTGAAAAAGCGATAACATTATATGCAAACAAATACAATTAGCTATTATATAACAACTGTAATTACACAAAATAATAAAAGCAAAAATTGTATGTACACATCTTCGTACTGTCAAAGATATTACAAATGTTAAACTACTGCAGTATTTCACTTTTCTGTGACTCTTCTTTTATGTGCAACTGTACTGTTCCATTTTTAATGATAAACCAGTGTCATAAATGGCATTGAAATGTATAAATTTCTTCTGGGGATAAACTATTTGTTAGAAAAACAAAACGTCAGCAGCAGTATAGATCTGCACTATGCAAATGATTTATTCAGTGACCAAATAGTTATTTTGCTGCAGGCAAGTCACTTATCAGCTTGAAGATATTTACAGTCTCAGTGTATTTTCCCACAAGGAGTGTGCTGTGTTGACTATTCACCTGTCAAGATAACCCTTTTGTGTAGCTTTTCTGATTAGACAAACATTTGTTGAATTTAGACACTTCCCTCTTTCTCTTTCTTTCTATTTCCTTATGTCAGACTCTGTTTCTGCTTCTCTGCTCTGGTGAACACACTGACGTACATGGGGGGGTGGGGGGGTGATACAAAGGTGATTCATTCTAACCCAACCCCCCCCCCCCCACCAACCTGTCTGTCTCAGCGCCGCGTATAGTGCGAAGTCAAACACAAGCATTGCTGAGTATGTGCACGTACCAATGTCAAAGTATGTGTTTTCTCCTTCATAATGTGGTGAGGTCAAGATGCGGAATGTGTGTGTTTGCGTACATGCAGATAGCTCGGAGCTGTTTACACTGAACCTGACGGCAGTGACTCAAGTCTTTTTCACTGGCTCTCTGTTGTAACTGGCTTCATCACTCTCTGACATGTCCAGCCAGTATGAATAAACACAATTTAAGTAACATTAGTCACAGTGTTAAAGTCGCATCACATACTCATATCAAATACTGAACAATACGTCAAGCCTGTAAAGCTGCTCACACATACATACCACATATGGCAGGAAATGACTAATTACAGTTACTGAAGTACTTAATCACATGTTTACGCAATCATATTTAATTTGTGTTATTTTCCATGTTATGATACTTTTACAGGTTGTTTTTTTGTTTCACTGCATTTCTTTGAAATTCATAGGTGCACTTTTCTCTTTATTATTCTTATTCCAACTAAATATATGATAGATATTATACACAGATGACAATATCAAGAATAGTCTGAAGATAAGTGGAGAAACTGGATGACAATGACCCCCCTGAATTCTGTAATAAGTATAAAATGATGTGAACGTACACTGTTGCCTTCACAGTCACCACATGTCAGCTCAGTTACGCACCTATGAGAGATTTGGTGTTGTTCATCTCTCCAGTAGAGAGACTGAGGTTTGTTGAATAACTGAGTGATGAAGCTCTTCTGGAGGCATGTGGTGGTCTAACAAATGACTGAGGCACTTCATATTGTTTTTTCCTTCGAATGTGATTACTCCTGACCTGCTCCAGCATTAAAATGAAATGTATGTTACATGTAAATGCATTAGAAATAATAATAATTTAAAAATTATTAAATTAAATTGCTAATTATGAATGATATATTCAAACTATAAGGGCTGTGCTTACTGAATACTTTTATTTCTAGTATTGACGTGGAGTTTTCTGACACTATGTCCGTATTAATTAACACAGGATGTTCCTTTTACATAACGGCATCACTGCTTTTTGTTGAATAAAAGATGAAAATACTTCAGCCATGACTGGCTGCAGCTCATCAGTAGGTGGTATAATAGCTGAGACAGAACAGTTCTGCAGACCAAGCTTCAGCCAGACAGCAAGGGGAAACAGGTTTTGGGGGGTGGGTTGAGAGCACAGAGAGGGGCAGTGTGAGGTGGATGTGACTGGAAGGTGTCTTGGGCGGGAATGGAGGTGGTGGTGGTGGGGGGGGGTTGTGTGTTTGAGCCCAGCCCTGGTCGTTAGTGCAGTTGATGGCTCTCACAGAGGTGGGTTTGTGGCCCTATAGGGGGAGAGAGATGGAGAGGGGGGAGGCAGACGGGTCTGTCTGCACACTGAGGTCTGTTGTCCTCTGGGCAGCCTCCAGCATATGGCCAAAGCATTAGGACTTGCTCAAGTAAGAAAAAAAAAAAGACTTCCACTGAAAAACAGGCTGGAAAAGTACCTCACACTCTGTCTGGAGCAGGTTTTTCAGACTGAGAGTTCGTCACGCCACTTTTGACTGGTGACATTGTGAAATGTCTGTAAGCCCATTTAGCACTGTATTTACGATCGACGAGAGGTGATGATTTCTTCAGCAGCCCCATCTACTCCTACTGTGTGTGTGCATATAACTCTGTTTTAATTACAACTTTAACTCACAAATCTGATTATTACGTGAGTCACATAAGTGAAGCATGGCTCCAGGTCCAACTGTTGTCATCTGTAGGAAATCCATGAGATGAATGTGTGAAGTTCTGCTTCAGTGATTTTACTTTTTACGCAAGTGGTTTGAAGCCCGAGACCAAAGCCAGTAAACTTTTGTTCTGCAGACTACATCAGACTGGTTTACTGCCATCTAATTCTGGCCTGTGTGCGTGAATCAGCCGCCAGTTTTTCAAAATGACCTGAACGCTGATCATACAGGTGGCTTGAAAGAGCCAGCCCTTTGATGTCCACCGACGGCCCTGTTAAAATGTCTAATGTCTATATACCCTCATCGGAGGGAACGGGGGCAGGATGTGGTTGCTCCGTCTTGGCAACATCAACTGCCCCTATGGCTCAAGGCGGCCGTGCATGGATATATACCCAGTTTCAACAGCTCACCACCTTGTGCATGAGCTGCTTTGAAGTTCTCCTTTCTGCTCTATGTCACTGATTTTTACATGGCTCGGATGCCAGTGGTTCCTGTGAATAGTTTGGACCGCGAAGCTTGGCGTCCGGCGGCATATTGTAGCCAAGTCTTCTTTGAATTCTCCAACCTGGATCGCAAGCAAAGGAAAAACTGGTCTGACCTGAGGAATGTGGCTAATGCTAGCAGTCTTCCTCTTGTAATCTGAGGAGCCAGTGGCATGATTTTCTAAAAACCACAGTCAAACTTAAACAACTAAAAACCTGACTGTCCTTTATGATTCAGAAGAGTCGCCCTCGCCTGTGTTGTTCAGATACATTTTCAGTGGTGGGAGGTTTCCCCTGACTGCACTATACGTTGTCTGGGATCTCATTGAAGTTCTTTGTTAAGCGTCGGTGGTTCAGAGTCTGTGCGCCATCACTGTGCTTTGAAGTGCTTTGATCCACTATATTGACGTAAATTGGGGAGCAGCACGCTGGCTGTCCTGTTGTGCTAAGCATATGGGGTAAATTTCTTCCATGTGTGAAGCCCTATGAAGTAGAGATCAGTCTTTTCCGTAGCAAAGGGAAGACGGGGAGATCCAGATGCGTTGAGTGTTTGCTCCCTCCAGGCACAGATTTGTTGAATCAACATTCTCCCTGGTATCAGAATCAGAATATGATGCTTCTTAATTTGTTTCCTGTTTTATCATCTCAGTGCATTTCCTATAAACCACTTTTTTCCTCACCAAAACTTGTCCGCCTACCATGTCTGAGTCACAGCTGCTAACGACAGAGCTATTTCACCGAATGACGGCTATGATTGTCCTCAGCAGTCACTCTGCCATTCAGTAATTCCGCTCCGTGTTTTGTGTGAGTTCAGGGCCAAAGAGGAAGTGCTTTGGTTTCTTTGGCACACAGCGAGACCCTGGCCTGGCCTCCCCCCAATTCAGGGAGTCAAAGTTTGCCTCTTGTGTTGCTTGTGCAAACACAGAGCTTGGTGTTTGATATAATTTTTTTTTCTCCCTCAGAGAGGTTCAGAGAGGAGAGAGCCAGTTTGTTGAAGCGTGGTGGTGTGGTGCGAGCTGCTGCTGCAGCTCAGCAGAGTACAGCCTTGAAGTGGTCTGCATGTTTCAGAAAGGAAGTCATCAGGAGTTGACAAAGTGCATTAAATAAACTAAAGCAGTTTTTTTGTCTCTGCCTCACCTCCCTGACATTTCTGCAGTTTCAATATATCAGCTATCAGAGAGATGCATTCTTGTGTATGAAAACAGTATGAGGGTATGAGGAGAATATACGAAAGCAAAGCCAGGTTGATCTCTCCTCAGGCTTTAGGGTTGAGTACTGTACTTCTGTGTAGTGTGTACACACACTGTATGTTTTTGAATGGGGGGGGGGGGGGGGTCCACAGACACATCAACAGCAGGAGGCAGCAGACCGCCTAGTTGGCTCAGTTGAGTGATACTGAGAGAGGAGGGGTGGGGGGAGGGGAGGGGGAGCCAGACAGAGTGGGAGGGGGGTTTGCAGAGCGCACGAGAGCGAGGGAATGAGGGGGTACAGAGAGAAAGAGCCTACAGAGAGGGAGAGTCAGCAAACAGTAACTCTAGCCTCAGTTTGTCTGAGAGTACGACTTCCGTGAACTTTCTGTGGTAGAGCGTAACAAGATGAAGGAGCTTTGTGTCCACACCTCCCCCTCTTCCTCTGCGTCTCCCGGATGTCCTGCCAGCCAGTCCTCCGTACGATCAAGCCACTCCGGGACCCTCGGACCTGCGCGCATGGTGTCGGGGGGCTCAGCCATGGACATGGATCCTCTTGGGCCTGATTACGTGTCCATGTGTCTGTTGGCAGATGAGTCCTACCAGAAGCTTGCTATGGAGACCATGGAGGAGCTGGACTGGTGTCTGGACCAGTTGGAGACCATCCAGACCTACCGCTCTGTCAGTGACATGGCCTCCAACAAGGTAGGACTATTCAGCCTATTCATTTATATCTGTAAATATGCAAACAATGCATTTGCTTGTGTTGTCTCGTCTCTGACGGATGCGACTTTGCAACATACTGTAAACTACAGTTGTTGATCTTGTTGCACATTTGGTCGTCTTCTTGTGCAAGACGCATTTCTCATTTTCAAAGAGAACACTTTAATTTTTAGATAAATAGTTTAAGGGTGTCATGTATGGAGGGGTAAAAAAAGAAAGTTTAATATTGTTTTTAACTTGACGATCAATAACTCTTTACGTCCAGCAGAGGAACCTGTAATCTGCTATTGACATATAAACACAGTGCTCAGATTGACTAATAATTATTATTATAACTATAATTAAGCAGCTTAGACCCTTAACATACATTTCACTGTGTCAATGTCTGTTCCACCCAGTGCACAAATGGCCACAGTAAGATCTCCCAGCAACACAGCACACTGCCATTAGACAGTGTTATCCAGTGTATCCAGTGTTATTTTGGTCTCCCAGACCACAATTAACAAAGGCTTAGATTTAAAGATGATCATTTCACAGGTAGCTGTTCATTACTACAAAATTATTGCAACACAGTGCATTCTGTTTTTTTTTGTTTTTTTCTTGCTGTCAGAGGGCATTATATTGAGAGTGAACTTGTGATGATGGCTTGACTGACTTGTTCACAGCTGGACAATAGGTTTTCTGTGTGGTTGTCCATTTGCACAGGGTATGCAAAATGTAAATTGCTTTTTGCCACATTGACGCACTTGCAAAGTAACAGCTGTTCTGTGGTACTATATGAGCTGGCATCATCATTTTATGGATCTCTTGTAAAAAAAAAAAAAAAAAAGAAGAAGAAAAGTGCAGTGTTTGTTTTGCATACATGACTACGGAGTTCCTGTTATCTTTAAATGGCATAGCAGGCTTAGCATGGCATGTGTTCCACAGAAAGTGTTCAGCTTCAATGTCCTTTCCTTATTCAAACTACCTGGTGTGTTATGCAACAGGCCAGGATACAGGAGGGTATACAGTGTGATTTAAACTGCACACAGATGCATTTGTCCTTGTTCCTGTGTGGTGCGGATGTTGGCTCTGTTGTTAGTTTGAGCTCAGTCGGACATGGGCACACTTTCTCAAGTGATGTCATCTGAAAAGGTCACAGTCAACTGACAGACAAAAGTTCACCCAGACTACGGTTTAAGATTAACAGTTAAAACTAAATCTATGGATTAAACTTCAGGTTAGCTTTAAAGGTATAACTCACCTTTTCTGGTCTCATTCACAAGCAGTCAGGAAAACACTTTGCTGCATCCTCACTGCTCTGTGTTGCAGACGTTGCTGCTTAAAATAATTTATTCTCCTTTTTACGAATCTTCTTCCACCAACTTTGGAGCAAAGCAAAGTGACATCAGCTGTATGCATGTGGTGATAAATAAAGACACAGTAGCTAATATTTTTGATTTAGTTCTCAACTTTATGTCGTAGTTGTGTTGGACCAAACATTTGTATTTAGTTTAGTTTAGTTAGGACGTTTAAAAATTAAGGTTAAGATACAGTTTGCTCAGTCAAAACAATAAATGTTCCCATATGAATTTCACCAACTAGAAATGCCAACACTAGGTTGCTGAGCTAAATCCCACAGTTGTAGTCTAGTTCCATTGTGGAAGGTGGAGTTACATGAGGTCAAGACATTTGAACTTCTTCAACTCTGACTGGTGCAGAGGTCAAAGCATTTAACTTGTTGTGGGGTCATTAACACCTTGAGAGTCACTGGCCATGATGGCCCACCCCACCATCATGTGAGTTTTTAAAGTCACATGAGTTATGGAGTGGACTGGTGTTAGGCTGCCTGAGGAGGGACCTCAGGCTTGGTGGGGCTGTAGCCTGTTTCCTCTGTTTAGTGACAGTTGTTTCTATGAAATGTTGCAAACTTCTTTCTTTAATGGCAGGTCATTCCAACTTAATAATATCACTGAAAAACATCAATGTCAAACTCATTGGGGCTCTGGAGGACAAGTCATGGGAACTCATCCTGCAGGCATCAGCCCTGCTAGCACAGCTAAAAAGATAAAGACTCCATTATCATTCATTGCCATGACAGACTGGATAAATCCAACTTGTTATTCTAAATTTCAAAAAGTCAGCTTTCTTATTTGTTGCAAGTGAAGCTAAATAAACACATTGTGGTGCCACAAGACTACACAAAGCAGCTATTTAGAACTAGTTACTTTACTTTAATGCAGTAAAATGTTTCTCGATGCGTATTTCATTTGTGTAGAGCTCAATCAAATTACTATACACTGCAGAGTATTGCTCAACCCCCAAGCAGACTGCGGCGACTGTGTGGCGGCTTCAGACTCTAAACACCCAGGGTGGCGTTGTCCGCTTCCGCTTGTCTTCTATACTGTGGTCTGAGGGCGGATTTGGATGGGAAGGGACGCTGTCATACCGTGACGGGTGACTGTGACCGTGACACCAGTTTCCTGTCTCTTTATTTCCCGTGCCCCCCTCCCCCACCTGCTACTGCCCCCTCTCCTTTGCTCCCTGGTTACCAGATGACAATAGCTGCGCTTTGACCAGGCAGCCAGGTTGAGTCTTTACAGATATCTACGTCACTGGGACTGTCAAGACAATGAGCACAAGGCCCTGCAGGCGCACCGCACACACACAGCACAGCCGCCCGCTCAGGCTGGCCGGGCACATTATCCACCATGAATCATGAGTCTGGATATGAACCAGTGCCCCCACAGAGCATTGTTGACCAATGATGCTTTTGGAAGAGCAGAGGTTAGCAGTTTATCATGTCACAGTTGAGATTTGTCTTTGGGCGGGCTTGTTGTGCAATGTACAGAGATGGAAAAGAATAACAAATCACTCCAGTCACATATTTTTATTGCACAAACCAGTGTCAATTACATTTAAATTATTGCACCATGAATGCAGCATCTGCAGACTCTTTTGCTCCCTCCCAGCATTCATTTGACATGATGCCCGACAAAGAGTCCGTTTCTTTTCCGGAACCAGTGAGGATGTAGTTGAGCCCACCATCAAAACCCAGGGTGTCTCCGCTTACAGTGTCCAAGGGCACAGGTGTGTCCGGGGCGATGGGACCACACACCCTGCTGACCGCCGGTCTGGTCGCTGTGACCTCAGAGCGGGGCGCTGCTTCCCTGCCCCTCACTATCATTAGCCCCGCCACACTTCCATGCTGATGCTGGTGACGGCCTTGGACAAACACTGCCATCTGAATCCAGTTAGAGGAGTTTAGCGCTTTGCGGGCTAGCGTGCGAGCGAGCCCCCGAGCAAGAGCGCGAGCGGGGTAGGAAACTTTAACTCACGTGTGGTCACTCCAGCTTTGAAGCCCCGCCGTCTTCAGTGGGGAAAAAATGACAAAATTATTGAAACAGATGTAGCGGTGGGCCTGTAGCTGTAGCAGGGCTAATGGACATTAAATTATAGTGTGGTGATTCCTTTTGACTGAAAGGGTGGTGAGGAGATCAGACAAGCTACAGTAGTGATTATGGTGCCTAATTGTAATTAAAAAGTTGAACCTCCTGTAATGTGCGGCTATCATGGAAAATAAGGCAGAATGAGGGAAGTGAATATGAAACCTGTCTCCACTCTGACCCTGTTCTTTCCTGCTTTTGATCAACACCTTCTAGGAAACGTGTCTTTCTAATATTACTAAAGCGTGAAAACTCGCTAGGCCTCATCAGCTGTGTGTTGACGCTGTAAACAGCCTCACACGAGAAGGAGGCAGCCTTTGCTCACTCTGGGCTTTTGTCAGATTGCACAGGAACCGATTGACATCATAATGCAATGCCACCGCTGTGCAATCAGGGTTTCTGTTTCTGCTGTTTCATTCAAGGTCAAAGATTGCTGCATGAACTGAGCCAACCTTTAAGGCTTTGTGCCAAATGAACACATATGTACATTTATGTTGTAATTCTGTGACGCAGTACATCAGTGTCGGAGTCTGCCAAACTTGTTTTCTGGGACTTTTCACTGATGAGCTCAGGTATGTTAGTTGCTTGGTGCCTGAGGCCGCGTAAGGAAGCAGGATATCTGCCAGTAAATTACCTCAGTGAATTACTTTATCAAGTAAAAGGGAAGTAGGTGGGACTACATGCTTGGGCCGGTGTTAGGGGGAGGAGCCATCGATCTCTTGTTAGACTGTGGAGGCCAGGCAGTCAAGTCAGCTTTATCGCTATATGTTTCCTGCCCGATGCCACAGAACAGAGAATAGAGAGAGGAAGCAGCAGAGTCTCAGACGCACTGAACAAAGTTACTGCTCTTGTAACTCTACGGGATTTCTTCTGAGTTGTGTTAGGGTTTTTTTTTTTTAAGTAACAATGGGATTATGTTGCTCTGAAAAGCAGAAGAAAAACTTTGGGATGTTTACCAGTTGGAAAAAGGTGAGTTAGTTGCGATACTGCTTACACTTTGCTGTAAGAGTGTGGTTCGCCATGAGAGTGATTTACCGTGGAATATTTAATTTGATTTTATCTCAGTTAATTGATAATATAGACAAAAAAATTAAATATTAAATTTTCTTTTCTTTTTTTTTTTTTTTTACAAATTACACTGAGAATGTTGTTTAAGCTTGGATGGATCATTGTGGATTCAGGTCAGTTGGCCGAAGCACGCGAAGTTGGATGCAGGTTAAAAAAATGAAAAACACTGTTTGCATTTATTTAGATGAGTTTGAGGTGTTAATAGTGTTTCATAGCATTTACTTCTACATTTGGAACACAATGGCTTCAGGATGCACCTATTTTGAATATTCAAACTTGTTAAGGCATCAGCTCATCAACTTCTGCAAACTGACCACAACTTTTTTTTTTTGGTAGAGTTTATGTAACTTCTTTTGGTTTCATAAGTTGAGGTTTTGTTCTGAATGTAGTATGTACTCTCTGCTAACGCAAAAGGATGTGTGAGTTAATACCATGCCTTGAGTAATCTATTCTCCTGAGCACAGTCATCTACTTGTCACCATGCCGTGAGCGTATGCTGTGTGTCTGAGCTGAACTACATGACCCAGAGTGACTGACATGTGGCTTTGTGCCTGATTCATTTCCTAGAGGTCACACAAATCCACACTGTTCCGCTGCTTTAAAGAATCAATTACAAGTTCCCTTTGAATGGAATAAAGCCGTCTGAATCCAAGCTGAAATTTTTGTTCTTACGAGCTCTCTTTGATTTTTATGGACTGCCTCTGGCAGTCTGGGTTTTGAGTGCGGCCAACGCTTTGAAAGTGGTATTCAAGTTTCACAGTCAAGTAGATGTTAGCTGTCTGCTTGACAGCTATTAGACAGCTGTGACCAGAGAGAGTCTGGTCCAGTCTGAAAAGAAAAGACCCCATTGTAAGAAATAAAAAAGACCCTGGAAAAAGGCACAATCATGGTTGATTTATTTTCTCATAATGTTTGAACGCATTGTAGAAGCAGAAAAGCATAATCGCTTTTTCAGGGCATGGAATTGATTGCACCATTATCCCATTGTATTAATTAAGAAGAGTTTGACTTGGATTTAGTGCCTCTCTTTATTGTGGAGAAAAGCCACCGTGCAGCTCGTTCTGCAAGAAACAAATATTCTGTCCTTGCAGCATCCAGACTAGTTGTGTCTGTCTCAGGGATCTCCGTGGATTGTGTACTGAATGTGTGTGGTTGTGCATTGAATGTGTGTGTGGTTGTACATGCATGTGCGTGCGTGTATGTGATGGGATGCGCTGTGTTTAGAGTAGGGACCACTGTGAGAACGGCGGAGTGGGCCACGTGACTCTGTTGCCATGGCGTTCAGGTTGTCGTGCAATTGGTGGTACACTGGTGGGCTGCAGACTGAACACTCTCTCATCTGTTTGTCTCCCATCGTCTCTATTTGTGTCTCAAATAGAGAAAAGTGCTGCAGTGAGACAGGGAAAGCGTCTCGGGGTGATGTTGTTGTTGTGGACAATAGCTGATAAGTGAGAAGAATATAGCGCAGACTGAGCAGCAGCTCCACATGAAAGAGACTCAAACCCAGTCTGGTAAATGAACACCCAGCGTCTCCTCACCCATGTGATAAACACTGTGGTGCTTTGAAGCCTCACATTGCGCAGTATGCGTTGGATCTGTTCTGCATTACTGAGCAGGGGGGAGCAAATCAAGAAGGGGGGGTAGAGATGGGGGGGCAAAGAGATGGTGGGAGGGGTTTTGCAGAGAGTATAGGAGTGAGGGAGAAAGAGAGAGAGAGGTGTGTGTGGGGGGGTTCTCCAAACTTGTGTTTTCTGCAGTGCTGTGCATGGTTCAGCTGTAGCAGGGGTGGGAGGCAGAGAGAGAGAGAGGCTCTAGCAGCCTGTCTGCCACAAGGGGCTCTTACAGCTAGAGTGCACCCCCCCCACCCCCCCTCTTCCTCCTCTCCGCCTTTCTCCGTCCCTCCTTTCCTTTTCTCCCTCTGCCCTAGAGCCTGCCATTCCTTCTTTCCTCGCCTCAATCTGGGCTTGGGAAGGCTGGAGCTCCCCCCTCCTCCTCCTCTCCTCCTCTCCTCCTCCTCCAGCTCTCGCGTGTCACTGGATAACATTTGGATGGTGGCAAGAGGAGACGGAGGTTTAGAGAGACGGACAGAGGCAGCGAGAGCAAGAGAGAAAAGGGGGAAAGGAAATTGATCGCGTCCAGGGGGATTCCATCACTCTCTCCAGTGGCTTGCGATCGTGGAAAACAGTGGGCGACGCTATGAGGAGGCGCATTTGGCCAGGGATGTAGGGGGGGTTCACTGCAGCCCCTCTCTAGAGAGTTCAGCCGGGGCGTTTTTTTTTGTCGTTTTTTTTTAACCAGAGTCGACCGTTGGAGCGGCGATCTGGTGGCGCCTTGAGCTCCAGGCAGTAGGTTGAGCTCAGCCTTGGGGGGTCCACTCAGAGAGGAGCATACAGGGCTTCTGCTGGGGAGCACCAGGGGCTCAGCACAGCTCAGCACCATGCCTGAAGCCAACTACCTGTTCTCTGTGTCCTGGGGATACATCAAGGTGTGTCCCACAGGAGATCTACCATAGATGGGACTGTGTGTGTGTGTGTGTGTGTGTGTGTGTGTGTGTGTGTGCTCATGCCTTTTCATTGCAGCTGGTGAAATGTCTCTGATTACACATTGATTTGATTGTGTTTTGATTACACACTTGGATGTGTTTGATTAGCTCGGTGGTTTGCGTGCACGGGCAAAAATCTGGCGCATCTTGTTCCCCTGGAAAAGTGTGCATAAACATTAGCTTTTTTGTATATTATGCATCGCAGTATTTGTTGAAATGCTAAGCAGTCAAGTGTCTTAGTGGCTAATTTGAACCAGGCTCAAGAAAACATAAACACAGACCTTATATGGCGCATAAAAAAAACACAAAGGCCATGTTCTCATGGGACACATTCCAGTGGAAAATAACAGGAAGTGCTTGGACCATTTGCTCAGAAACTGCAGTAAAATGATTTAATAATTATGCTTTTGATTGTGCACATTATTTAACATAATGTCGGTTTTGTGTTTTTTTTCTCTTTGCCTCCAGTTCAAGAGGATGCTGAACCGGGAGCTAAGCCACCTGTCTGAGATGAGTCGCTCAGGCAACCAAGTGTCAGAGTACATCTCCAACACCTTCCTAGGTGAGTGCTGCAACACACTCAGATGCAAAACACACACACGCACACACCATCATAAAAATGTACTGCGTGCATCACTGCAGTGTGAGACTCAAGTGAACCCACATCATCCAGGAATGACACAGTCTGTATGTGGCAGGGGTTGTGAGGTTACTGCACCACTGCTCTGAAAACCAGTCTGATCTGGTCTGGGGGACACAGAGGCAGAGAGAGTCCTGTTGCTCTGACTGTAGAGCAGTGTGTGTGTGTGTGTGTGTGTGTGTGGGGGGGGGGGGGTGGAGGAGAGGAAGACTTCGGCCGCCCGGTGCCATCAGGTCCACATAGACGCTGCATTATTCATCGTCAGGACAACGGTGTTTCCTCGCCTCCTACCAGCCAGCCAGCCAGTCTGCCCCTCCTCAGCTCTTCCACCTTCCATCCCATCCAGCCAAGGCGCTGGTTGATGCACGCCAGAGAAACTAGACCCATTTCCTAACAATAGAAGCGGTGCAGCAAAAAAAAAAAGGGAAAATAGAAGAAGCGCTGTCTGCATGAGAGAGGAGACAAACACCACAAGTTTTTCCTTTGAAGCTTTGGCGGTTTTTGTTGTCATCTGCATTGCAGCTAACTCCTGTCAGGTGTAGAGGGAGAGAGAGATCCGTTTCTTCCTGTGCTTTGTGGAGGATGCAACTGAGATGTTTTTTCTTCTTGACTGCGGCGTGCGTGTGTGTGGTCATGCACAGGCTGAGGGAGCCTTGCGCTCACACACGCTGTCAGCTGTGTGCAGCATGTGAGAATCACACTCAACCAGCAGACAGACTTGAATCACATGCTGGAAACAAACCCGCACATTAATAAGTCCCTCCTCTAAACTAAACATTTCAGCTCAGTATCAAGCACAGTTCTCTGGATTGTTATTACAACAGGGCTGCACTTCTCAGAATCAATTTGTCACTGACACAGGGTCAGATCACACCAGCATCTCTTGACCATTCAGTATACCTGTATGTGATTAAAGCTGAGGTTTTTATCTGAAGGATTCCTCGCTCATGAAGCAACTGTCAGTGTAGTTTTAATGTGTTGCCACGTTGGTGTGAAAAGTCAACTATCTCCTTCTGTTAGCTTTGTTTACTCAGTACAGTAGCAACACAAGCCAGGGTGCTCACCCAGCAGCTCCCAGATCAGTTTGGCTTTTTATCTGAAAAACATTGTTTTTAATATTTTCCAATCTTCGCTTTCTCTCCAGACAAGCAGAATGAGTTGGAGCTTCCATGTCCAGTTCCAAAGTCCAGGGAGAGGAAGAGGAGGCAGGGCCATCATCATCATCAGCAGCAGCAGCAGCAGCAGCAGCAGCAGGGTGGGATGATGACTCAGATCAGCGGGGTGAGGAAGGTCAGCCACACGGCCAGCATCTCCGGGAGCACAGGCAATCGCTTCGGGGTCAAGACGGACCAGGAGGAACTGCTGTCAAAGGTAGGATGATTCACATGTTAGTGAATCACATGATTTTCAAGATTTTTTTTTTTTTTGCTGAGACACTCACGGTCGCCTCATCTGCTCCCTCACAGGACCTGGAAGACATCAACAAATGGGGACTGAATATCTTCAAAGTGGCCGAGCACACCCACAACCGGCCGCTCACGTGCATCATGTACACCATCTTCCAGGTCAGTGCCCTGCCTCTTCATCCTCCTCGTCTTCACACACCAAGGCAGACAGGGCTGTGTGAAAGCATTCATACTGTAAAAAAAAAAGAGGGAGAAGCGAGCACTCACCCAAAAAAAGGATCAAACTTAAGGAGGTGCACGGCTACAGCAGCAAACTGAAAAGCATTCAGCATTCATCCTGTACACATCGGAGGCGTGAAGAGCCCACGTCAGCGCGTACAGTCTGTTCTCTGTGATGTAGCACTGCAGCAGCATCTGCTCAGGAACATTAGCAGCTGAAATTGATTTCTAAGCACGCATCATCTTGGCAGGAGAGAGTGTTTTCATTTCTCAGCTCCGTCTATTCCGTAGTGATGATTCACAATTTGATGAATGTGGTTTTATTAGTGTGCAGGTGAACATACACTATCTACTCTTAGAGATGCTCGAAAGGACAAACAGCACGCTGTCACGTTATAGTTTAGGCATCACCGGGACGTTGTTTTCCTAACCCCCCCCCCCGCTCTGTTGTCGCACACAGGAGCGAGACCTGATGAGGACGTTCAAGATTCCAACGGACACCTTTGTGACGTTCATGCTGACCCTGGAGGGCCACTATCACTCGGACGTGGCCTACCACAACAGCCTGCACGCCGCCGACGTGGCCCAGTCCACACACATCCTCCTGTCCACCCCCGCCCTGGATGTAAGCTTGTTTCAAATCAGTTTGACTTCATATACTGTCCCTTTTTGTTGTTCAATTGCTCATCTTTAGCTCGACAATGCTCGTGCAGAATTCCAGTACTTAACCAGCAATTAAGTCTGCTTAGAAATATTTATCCTTAATTAGTAGTTAGAACATGATGCAGATAAAGTGTCCTCGCCTTTTTCTCAAAGCTATTTACTATGATTTAATGGGGTGACTGGAATTAGCGTCACCAATACCGGCGCGGCTCTGTAATGCATTCCTCGGAGGTTGACACAAAGGGATCGGCCTCTGCTGCTCAGCCAGTTTATTAACAATGAGAGCTCATTTGTATTTATTCCTCCTCCTTCTCCTGCCAATGTAGGCGGTGTTCACCGATCTCGAGATCCTGGCAGCCATTTTCGCCGCAGCCATTCACGACGTGGACCACCCAGGAGTGTCCAACCAGTTCCTCATCAACACCAGTGAGTTCTGTTCTCTCCCATTTTTTTTTTGTCTGTCGCAAAAACTCAGGAGCGATTTATTTAGTCTGCATGAACCATTTGCACGGTTTAATGGGATATGTCTCCAAAGGCAACAACGTGGGGTTTTTTTTAGGGATTTTGAATGGTTCCTATGGTTACCAGACCTGAGTTTAAAAGGCTCAATTTAATTTCTTCCTTCCTGTCATTCCTCCCTCTCCCCCCCTCCTCCACCTTTCAGACTCGGAGCTGGCTCTGATGTACAATGATGAGTCAGTGCTGGAGAACCACCACCTGGCCGTGGGCTTCAAACTGCTGCAGGAAGACAACTGCGACATCTTCCAAAACCTCTCCAAGAAGCAGAAGCAGACGCTGCGGAGAATGGTCATAGACATGGTGAGAGAACGTCTTCATCTCTGTCGGAGGAGGGGAGTGTTGAAAAATCACACCTTGGCTACTTTATCGCTCCTTTCCCGACTATTTCTCACATCGTTCTCCACATCTCTCTCTTTTTCTCTCTCAGGTTTTGGCAACTGACATGTCCAAACACATGAGCCTGCTGGCTGATCTGAAGACGATGGTGGAAACCAAGAAGGTGACCAGCTCTGGAGTCCTGCTGCTGGACAACTACACAGACAGAATGCAGGTAGGAGGCGCGCTTGTTCACAAACATCACACACGCGCTCATATATTTTTACAGAGATGTGCTCAATTTTTGTAATGGTTTTTCTTCAGGTGTTGCGGAACATGGTTCACTGTGCCGACCTGAGCAACCCCACCAAACCCCTGGACCTGTACCGGCAGTGGACGGACAGGATCATGGATGAGTTCTTCCATCAGGGGGACAGGGAGAGGGAGCGGGGCATGGAGATCAGCCCCATGTGTGACAAACACACAGCGTCAGTGGAGAGAACACAGGTAAACACACACATCCAGCTCCAAAAACAGGAAGGGAATCGTGTAATATTGTATTTTTTCCTTCGTACTGACGTCGCCGCTGTTTGTTTTTCCAGGTTGGCTTCATCGACTACATCGTCCACCCTCTGTGGGAGACGTGGGCCGACCTGGTCCACCCCGACGCCCAGGACATCCTCGACACACTTGAGGACAACAGGAACTGGTACCAGAGCATGATCCCTCAAAGCCCCTCCCCTCCCTTCTACACCAGCGACGGAGAGGGAGGCCCACTGGGGGAGCTGGAGGGGGGGCCGATGGCCAGCAAGTTTCAGTTTGAACTGACGCTGGATGATCAGCACGGACAGGGCGGAGATGAGGAGAGCGGGATGATGGAGACAAGCGACGGATGCGACGCAGTGGCACTTCAAAGCCATCCGTCTGACGAAGATGGGGTAGACATGGCGACGCGTGACGTCTCCCCAGCGGAAACATAGCTGAACTGATGGTGTTGTTTGAGTGCAGCATGTTGTGCTGTTTTAGCCTGAATTCATTTTATTGCAGTGGAGCAATCCTGCAATCTGGCTCCTCGGAGCTGCCTGGCTAAGAGAGGGCCTGACTGAATGTGGGACACCCCTGCAAACGAGGCTTGGAAACCCTGTGGCAGTTTGTTTTTGAGCCCGAGAAGGGAGCTGGAAGAGTGTGGCCTCTGTTCTTTAAAGAAGGGACTACTGTCGGACTGCAGAGGCAGAGCTGCAACTTGGTCCTCACGGACAAGAAAGGTGAAGTGGATGATATGAATCCATGTACTGGGACAAGTAACAAAAAATCCAAAACTTGCACTTCAGGACATTTTTTTATGTTCATTACAATTCTTTGTATTGTGTCAGGATTGGATGGAAGTGTCCAACTGAAACTACTGGTCAAGTAGTTTTTTCTTAAACTTGTTTAAAGGAAAAAAAAGTTGTGTGCCTTTTTTTTTCTTTCTTTCTTTCTTTTTTTTTCTTTTTTTTTTTTTTTTACAGCCGTGTCTTTTTTGTAAGTGTTTTTATAATTTATTGAACACATTCATGTAGCTGTAAAATTTGTCAAGTTTTCTACAGAGAGGACATCTTTGTCTCACACAGTCTTCCTAATGTTCTGGCAATAGTATAAGCTTGTTTTCACAAAAGCGTTCAGTGGATGTATTTCTAAAAATCAGTTGACTTCCCAGCACAATTTGCACTTTGTGGCATATAGAAAGAAGAGCGTGTAAAGCATCAGTAATTTACACTTTTATTGATTTATCCAAATATTTTTTCCAATTATTCATTACATAAGTAGTTAAATAACTCATCAATCAGATTCCTTTAAAAAAGAACATGTATTTTCTATCTTTGAGCCCCAAAACAACCAAAAAAAAAGAAACGAATTCCAAAGATGTAAGCACTTTGATGAATTCACTGCCAACTCTGACAAGTGTGATCACATGCTTCCCTAGTGTAACAAGTCCAACTTCCAACCAGAAACCAAATTAATCCCTCACATTTTCCTGTAGCTAAATAAAAAGATGAGGCCATTGAAAGTTTATTGCAAAGTTAAACTGCACCAAAAAATATCTAACACCCAAAAATCCACAACTTAGTTTTGTGCTCAGCTATATTCAACTATTTCCACCTTGTAATTCCTCCTCTTTTCATCAGCTCACACACTTGCATACACTTGTCGTAGTTAACTGCATCCCATCCTCGTGAAAATGCTTTACACCGTCACTCATTTTGAACTCTGAATGACTGTAAGACTGCGTGCACATTTATACAGACACCTGTCAGTGATATTATAATTGTATCTTGTAGTTATTATTGCAGCACTTTGAATATGTCGACAGTTCTGCAGCTGGTCGCTGATCTGTCCAACACTACCTTAGAGGTACCACGTTGTAAGGTGCAACCTTCAGAATAAGACGGAGGCCAACATCGTGTCATGACATGATACCTCCTTTGTGTGAGTGAGTGAGTGTGTGTGTGTGTGTGTGTGTGTGTGTGTGTGTGTGTGTGTGTGTGTGTGTGTGTGTGTGTGTGTGTGTGTGTGTGTGTGTGTGTGTGTGTGTTTCAGTATGTAAGTGGTAACACAGTTGCACAACCTTGCTGCACCCAGCTGTGTTGTGCTGACCCTTCAGCTGTTTGTAACAGTGTATTTATTATCTATTCCTTGTACATGATAATATTGATATTGATTGATAATATTCACTGTATATTTGTTATTATTTATATGCACTACCAAGTGTCAAATCACAGTTTGACTGAACTCGTCTGGTGGTTCTGATTTATTCTATTCAGCGAGCTGTTTTGCTACAAGACCATTACGTGAAGTTACACACTTCAGTTTTGGTAAATTTGAAATGTTTGGTTTGATATTCCAGCCAGAAACATTTGTACAGCCTAAAGCAACAACACCTCACACGAGGTGCAGAAGAAGCTTTTTCTTTTTTGTCTCTTGTTCCTGGTGGATGATGAAGGCTGGATATTTACTGCAGTATATTGTGTACGGTGACGGGTCATTGTACAGCTATAGGAATATTTGCTGAAATATATAACATTGTTTCAAATGTATTTTTTCAGTGTTTTCCTCACAATATATGGTAAAATTGTGTATGTTGTGCTCAACAAATGTTTTCTATCAGATTATTAAAATGGGCATGTATTACAGACTGCTGTGGTCTAAGAGTTTCTTTTTTTTTATCATCCTCCTGGCTAATGAAAAGTGTTTTGACCTACATGTCATGACAGCCAGATGTGTTTCATTCATATCCAGCTGCAGTGAAACAATCTTCATAAACATGTCATCACAACAAACCAACCGCTTTGGTTCCAGCTTTGCATCGCTAGAGCGGAAAAACCAGGTGGAAACAACAGAAGGAGGAAAAACAACTTGATTGAGCTGTGGAAGCTGTGACTTCCCTGCAGCGACACCAGTGACATCTCCTCCCTCTGATATGAGTTCACTGGTGCTGGACACACAGGCAGCAATGTAAACAGGAAGGGTAGAGATAGTGGTGCTATGTGCTGGGCCCTCAGGGCATTCACTCTCCCAGAGCCCAGAGCACCTTGACCCACTGATAAGCATCTGGAATACGTGATGAACAGGATGGCATGTTGAGTAGAATTAGCATGAAGGCAGAGATGACTGTAACAGATCTCCAGACCTGACTAAGTGCAAGAAAACAGAGGAGGGAAGACCGAAGGCATTTACTGATGTAATCTCATCTTCACTGCTCGTGTTCTGTGGAAGCTCAGTCATAGACTTCTCTGGGGTTTATTAAACCTTAATAAATAGACATGAATATTAATTCTGCAGTGCTAACAGTAATTGTGTCTTCTCCTCATATTCAGAGAGAGAGATTAAAATCATATGAGGTGGGATGTATTCATCATCACATCAGGGAGCTTTGAGAAGGCAAGCATCGCAGCTGTAATATTTTACATGCTAGGACAAAACTGGCAGTAGTCATGGGCCAGTGCTGGGAAACACTTACCTGCATGTCCTTTGTTCCTGACACAATGTAGGGCTTTCTAATCTAAATTGTGCTACATGTGTGATACATAATGAATGAATCACAGATTCAGTTTTGAATAACACGTGTGAGACATCAGACTGTTTACTTTGGAGTCTCTACATGTCTGGGTGACAACAGGAAACCTGAACCATCCTCTTCTTCCTTTAGATTCAGCAAAAATGAGGTAACTGTTTATGGTAAACACTCGCACAGACAGGGACTAGTGTTTTCCATGGTGGTGGTCCACAGTGCCATAGCAATGGGCAGTGAGTTTGTTTGAAAGTCTAACACAAGTCTTGTGGTCTGTTGGTGACTGACGTCAGCAGGGCGAAGGCGGACTTCCCCGGCCCGGCAGCAGTGTCTGTGAACTGCTTGGGTTCAGACTGGGCCCGAGGCTCTCAGCCAGTCAGCCTCCTTTCTCCACTCTAGCAGCCAGGCCCTGAAAGGGCCCACGGCCTGGGGCCAAGGCAGGAGAGGAAGAAAACCACTTCCAGCAAAACAAACCTGCTCTCTCCGTCTCCACTTTATAAAAACAAATGTCTTCCTGAAGTTTCTCCTGGCCAGCTGCTGTTTGTTTTTAGTTGGGTTGACAGTAAGGACTGAAGTCAACTGGCCAGTCATTGGTAGGAATACAGGCTAATATGGGGCATTCCAGGATAATTTAATAGCGCTCCAGCCGTGTGTGTGTGTGTGTGTGTGTGTGTGTGTGTGTGTGTAGATGGCAGAGATCAGTTCAGAGTGGCTGAGACAGATGGGTGAGGAAGTGAGCTGAAAAAGACAGTCCTGCCCCGCTCTAAAGAAAATGATGAATCTGGAAACGATCAGATGAGGCAGTTAGTTCCTCTCAGGCCCCTCGGATCTGTGTGTGTGTGTGTGTGTGCGCGCGTGTCTTGTGTTTCATGGAGTCCAAAATGCAGGATTAGGACAATAACAGGATGCGTCCTTCCCAGAAAATGTCACAAATCATTGAGTTATCGAACGCAGCGGCAGTCATCATAGATACGGCATTTGTTTCTCCCTGTCTGGATTTTTCCCTCGCATGCAACTGTCTTAAATATCTAAAGATACACAGACTGTGCATGGCAGCAGTTATATAATACACAGAAGGAGCAAATGCATCAGAAATGTCAAAACAAACCTAAAACATAAGGCACAAGTTTTTTATGACCTTTCCATGAGGTAAAGCAGGATTATGCATGCAACTCAGAGTAACATTAATCAACCTGAAAACTGAACAACATTAGTCACAGTTAGATATGTGGCAGACAAACAGATGATTATGTGTAATGGCTGAATTTTATTTATCACTCTGACTCGTTCCTTTTGCCGCGGTTGGATGTATGTGATTAAAGGATAAGTGGATCCCTGGATGTTAGCCTATGTGTGTAAAGCACTTGTCTGTGTCAAATCACATTTAATCATGATGCATTTAAGGATGTGGCACCAGCCTGACATTTGTGCTGCTTCCTCCGGGCTCTTTACCCAGCATGCAGCCGGTCTGGGAATTGTTCAGACATGGAACGGAACATCCCTGTGGGGACGAGGCGGCACACAAGAGCACACTGTCATCTTTGTTTGTCAAAAAGCATAAATAAAATAAAATAGAACAACAACAACAACAACAGAAATAGAATACAATACAATGCACCCCTGGGATGCTGGGATCATAGATGTCACATTTGTAGGGTACATGCATGCAGGAACCCACAGTGAAAACCGCGTGACGTAGCAGATGAACAGATGTGACACATGACGACAGAGAGAAACCCACAATACATTGTGGGTAAAGATGGAACAGTGATAATGGCTGCCCACACACACAAACACACACAACCAACCAACTTCCACACACCAGATCTGGATGTCAGGGGTTTTTCTTGCTCAGATTGTTGTTTAACTTTCTCACCAAACACTCAGCCCGTCTGTGTGGGCTCATCCAGATAAAGGTCTACTGTAAACCCAATCACGTTTAATCTGTAAGACCTCCCTCTTGATTTTGCCCAGATCAATAATTGTCCTTATTTGACATACGGACATAGAGAGACACAGAGAGCAAGAGAAGAGAAGAGAGAGACAGAGAGAGAGAGAGAGAAATGCAGCTCTGAAGCTCTCTGCTGTGTCAAAGTAAGCCAAAGCGTGGGTGGTGATTCTCAACATGCACAGTCTGTGGTGGAGGAAAAGAAACTGAGAGAGAGAAAAAAAGAAAAAAGGAATGGGAGGCCTACACAAACAGGCCTATGTCACATCTAAAGGGGTGAGATAAACAAGGCAGTGGAACGTAAACTTCTGAGATGCTATCAAAGGTCATGTGGATCTGAGCCCAGGGTGCAGTTCTGAGTCTGCCTGTATGGTTTCATCTCAATACAACATGACTGTCTATATAGAAATACCCTCAATTATTTCACATATGTATAGTATATACCTTAAACATATATATGTGTACAATGGTTTTTGGTGCCATCCAAATCATTATTAAGTAATATGGACTTTGACTGTGTAGCTGTGGTGTTGAACAACATGTGGTGCTGTTGACATGATTTTTAGATAAGGTTGTTGTCTTACAGTAATACCATGCTGCACAATTTTCCAGACCTCAGGTTATTATGCACGAGCTTTTACTCTTTCCACAACAACTTTCTCTACACACGTTTGCCGGGAAAGAAAATGCTGAGGCTGCTTTCAACACTCAGAGTGACACAAAGTAAACTTCTTTTTCTCTCTTAATCACAGTGAAACTATTATTTCTCTTGTCATCACACACAAGATGAGATTAGTCAGAGTCCTATTGTTGTTGTGTTGTGAATTCCCGTAAGGATCTGAGAGCGTCACAGTCTGCAAGCACTGACCCAGCTTCCTCTGTGCCCACTGAGCAGCACTGTATTACAGGAGCGATAAGGCCGCAGCGTTTCCCCCTCCACCCTGACCAGTGCAGACAGCTGCTCTACACAACTAGACGCTGCCCTCCTTGACGCTGCTCCAACGTGGGCCTCGCTGCACGTTGCTCTTGTGTGGAGCCGATGGAGGATGCAGATAAGAGCGGCTGTTGTGGCTGGGCTGTCGAAAAAGCAAAATGTGATCACGGTCAGATAGCTCTTTGTAAGTAAGCCTGGTGTTTGGGAACCTGTGCGTGGAATGCTGTAAACGTGCCTATAGTGTGTAATGTACAGAGGTGGAAAAGTACTCGTATCCCTCATGGTCAACAATCTATAAATTCTAAATACCAAGTTCCTAATGCAGGTGCTAGGTGCAAGATTAAAATAGCATTTTGAATTTGAGAGTGTATTGAAACCAGCTAACGAGTGAAGCTTAAATGAAAGGATAAATGAATAAAATAGATTATTCATGGATGAGCTGTTGAAAAAGATATCTCACAGTCATGGATTAATGGTGGAAATGAAAGGGCACTTGAGTTCATTTGACTTGAGTTCATCTGACAAGGCTGTGTGTGTATGTGTGAAAGAAAAGAAGAAAAATTGCCCAGAACCATAACTCTGATCTTTTGTATTTTTGTGAAATATTGGATAAAGTGACGGCTTTGGGCCTCAAACTGTTACTTAAATTAAATCATGTGAGTAGTCTGGAGGGGAAATCTCACTTTGGTTGATCTGCTCTAGTGGAACAACTCATGGATATCGACAACGTGACAAGGGGCCCCGACGCACGCTGCACAAGCCCAAAGTTTGGAAGCCACACTGGAGTAACCTGAAGTATGAAGATGTGTTTTAAAAGATAATGTTCTTTTTCAATGGGAAATCTCAATCTCAAATGGAAGCAGGAGGCTAAACACAGCTGCCAGATTAATGTGGTGGATTAATGGACAGTGTTCCCCTGTGAAACGTGATGAAACTGAGACATGACGTCAACCAACATCAAAACTGTATCAAGTTCTGTACTTGAGTAAATGCACGTTGTTACCATTCCAGCCCTGATAGCGTATGTGCGTCTCGCAGTATGCCACTGGGCAGTGTGACGGCCTACGTGCAGATCAGCGTGCCACCAAAGATGCCATGCCTTGTCTCCACTCTACCATGTCAGTCAGTCTCATTAAGGCGCTGGCAGCAGCGGGCCACTTTTCCTGTCTCTGCCTCTCCCTCTCTTTCGTTGTTCTAGTGGCTCAGAACAAAAGCCAGACATGAAAGAGTTCAAAGAGTGAAGCTTTATCTGCCTGTTTGCAAAGTGTGCTCAGCACTGCCATTAGCAGGTGGATGGAAAATTGGGTATCAGTGGGGGCCAATGTAAGGTCTTTATTTACTTTGAAGTCACACTCACACAGGGGCCCTGGGGCAAGCATGTGCTATCAATACTCTCACTCTCTGCGTGACACACAGCTATTGACGACAGCACAGATGGCATACAAATTAATGCAAGAGCTTGCTTTTAAAAGTTAATTATAGTGTATTCACATGGGAATCCAGGGCTTTCGGGGACCTTGGTGCTCTAGGAAACTATTTTCCCTATATACTGTTCCTCTGTAGTGCTCCAGTGTAGATGTGGTATGAGGAGACTTTATTCCCAACACTTTATATATAAAAATAATATCATAATTTCATAACCAATACTTTTATATCTTATTGTAAGTAGGCCTGTTGAGGTGATTCTGATTTTGACACAATTTAGGCCCTCCCATTGGTGACAAAATATATGGAATGACTATTCAGAGTTGTTATTGAACCAAATGTGGAAATATGTTATATTTTATGCCTATTTTATAAAGCATGAACAAGTAAACATGCCATCTGTTTAAAATGATTGTAATTAAATTAAAAGTTATGAAGTATAAAGCTGAAAATCTGTGTTGGATGAATATATTCTTATGGTCTAAAGAGGGACCAGGGTCATACAGGACAGGGTTAAGCCTCCTTTATGTTTTCTGTCACACCACTCTAACTTGAAACATGCACGTGAACTACAAAGAAATCCTCTGGGTTTAGAAACGAAGTCATTTTGCAGTGCAGCAGCGACGCCGTGTGGCCACAGCGGGAACAACCACAGCGGGACATCAACTGCAGGGAGTGTGAGTGGGCAGCGGGCGGCGCTGTTGAGCGCTGCTCTCTGACTCTCACAGACAGCAGAGAGCAGCCAAAGAATTTCTGCTACAGCTGATTCGGTCGCCATCTTTGTCGCGAACATAAACAACATCAAGTGAGTCGCGTTGGCACTCGACCGCACCGCTTGTTACTGTGGCACAAAACGACGACAGCTTCGAGCAGCTTTGGATCTTCCGCACCGAGGATGGCAGCCGCTGTGGTCGCGTGAGCCGCCGTGTCAGTCGGTAAGAAAGCGTCGGTGTGGAGCGGCGGGGTCGTCAGCTGACGGTTAAAAGGGGGCTGCTGTGTGCGCGAGCATGATGCCATGACAACGGTGCGGCTGTCATTTAGCGTACAGTGCAGCTGCTCGGCGAATTCAGACGATGTTCGCCCTCTTTTCTGTCAAACAGCAGGGTCTGAGCTGCTGTTTAGAGCACGCACCGAGAGCAGTAACGCAGCTTACATGTCATGAACATGAACATGCATTAACCAGGCCGTGTTGGTGTGTCCCCACCGCGCTAACAGCAGCTCGCTCTCCGCGGCGACCCCTGCTCTGAATGTCTGCTCTGTGTTCGCAGAGATGGGGATCCTGTGCGGGTTGCCTCACCGGGAGGGAGCGGAGGAGGTTTAAAGAGGGGGGCGGGGCGGGGAGGGCAGCAGCAGAGGGGCCTTGCTGCTCGTCAGCCCTGGAGAGATGGACCAAGAGTACGAGAGACGGCTGCTCAGGCAAATCAACCACCAGAACCTGCCGACAGAGGCCCGCCTGTCTAAGGTAGGAGGCAGAGCAAGCAGCCATGTGTGTGAATGCTGCTGCTGCTGCTGCTGCTGCTGCTGCTGCATGTAAAACACCTCATAGAAGTGCATGTAACAGCTGTATAGTGTGGTGTGAGTAGAAGTGCTGGAAAGCATTGCTCCTGGCCACCTCTTAGTGGTATTTTTATTGCCTCACTGTCTCTCTTTGATCCCCCACAGTGTGTAAGTGCCACCTGCAGTCCTGTCAGTGTTAAGTCAGGAGACCGCTTCATCCCCACCCGAGCTGGAAGCAACTGGAGCATCAACTTCCACTACGCCAATGTGAGTAGTTTGGGGGGGGGGGGGGGGTTGACTGGTCACTTTGTTTCAGAACAGATGTAGCTCAGTAAGAAGTGTTGTTGCAGTCATGGTTAAAGTGGCTCTCCTTGTCCCTACAGGAGAACTGTCGCTCTCCAAATCAGAACCATAAAGCAAAGGATGCCAGCTCAGATTCAAGCAAAGGTCAGAAATCATCCGTGGATGCATTGGTTGATAAGTTCCTCAGGCATTGTATCACTTGTAATGTTCCTACTTTTTATTATCGTATTGTACATCATCAAAAGACCAAAGAAAATTGCTCCTATGCGGAAAAACTGCTTGGCAATAAACCTGAATCTTCTGCTCTTTCTTCTTCTTCTAAATCTGGATCATATCCCTCCACCTCCTCTGTGTCCATCACTACTTCCACTCCCCTACCTGCAGACACTGTGGCATATGCCGCCCTGTTGAGGAACGAGTTGCTGGGAGCCGGGATAGAGACGGTGCCAGACCCTCACACAGACGACAGGCGGCACACGGTCCTCTCTCAGGACTCTCGCAGCCTTTTTAGGGTTGGTGCCAACTCCAACCTCATTTGTCTCTAAATGTGTTCAGAAACACCACTGAAAAAGAATATGATTGTGAGATACAAAGACGAATAACATCTAATATGCAAAATGTTACTTCTTACTCAACAACACATAATATGTTATTCTCTAACAACGGGGGTTCATATGATCTGTGGAATAATGTGTAAAATCCATAAATGTATTTGTGTAAATGTGTGCATCTTAGCTTGACATGATGAGTAGAAATTGTTTTTAATAATTTTCACTAATTAAGACATGGTAAGAAAATGTGTGTAATCTACTTTTTAATTGTGATAAATCATTATTGAGCAAGTTAGAAAGGAAACTGCAGCTTCCCAGTGTGATTATGTTTTGTGTTTCCATCCTCTGCAGTACACTGTCCACACAAAGAGAGTGCCTTTCGATAGCGATAATGAAGTCTCCCCCTACTCCCTTTCTCCACTTAGTAACAAGAGGTAAGGCTCACGTCATTCACTGCAGACTGAGCTGAATCGGTGCTTTACGGTCTGACCTTGGTTCGTAAACTGTTGTTTCTCCTGATACGCCTGCAGTCACAAGCTGCTCCGTTCCCCTCGTAAACCAGCCCGGAAGATCTCCAAGATCCCCTTCAAAGTGCTGGATGCTCCGGAGCTGCAGGATGACTTCTACCTCAACCTGGTAGACTGGTCAGCGGGCAACCTGCTCAGTGTCGGCCTGGGAGCCTGCGTCTACCTGTGGAGTGCCTGCACCAGCCAGGTGAGAAGAGCTCAGGAAGAAATTAACTTAGACTTTTATTGTGAAATTTCTCCTCAGCTGGCAAGTGGCAAGGAATGAAATGTGTGACTGTCTTTTAACAGGTGACCAGGTTATGTGACCTTTCAGTGGATGGAGACTCGGTTACATCAGTTTGTTGGAACGAGAGGGTGAGCTGCCAGAACTGAATCCACTTCTAATTTGTGTTTTTGTGCACAAGATCAAATTGGAAATATAGAAACAAGTATATAATTTGATTGCTCTGGTCCCATCAGGGAAGTCTGGTCGCCGTAGGAACTCACAAAGGTTACGTTCAGATCTGGGATGCAGCTGGAGGGAGGAAGCTGACGAGCCTGGAGGGTCACTCAGCCCGCGTAGGTCAGTTCAAGCCACAGTCGAGTTCATCGCACACTGCTGGTTAAAGTGTGTTTTTTGAGTCCATGAAAGGCAAAGATGGAGAGTATCTTAAGAATTTACCACTGAGCTAAGTCATGTGTCGTACAGCAGGAGCAATACCAGATAGCAAAAGTGAAACATGAGACTCTCCCCTCTTCTCCGTTGTGCCCAAGGTGCCCTAGCGTGGAATGGAGAGCAGCTGTCGTCTGGAAGTCGGGACAGAGTGATCCTCCAGCGGGACGTCAGAACTCCCCCTTCTGCTGAGAGGAGGCTGCAGGGTCACAGGCAAGAAGTGTGTGGCCTCAAATGGTCTCCAGACCACCAGCACCTGGCATCTGGGGGCAACGACAACAAGGTGGGAGAATTTAAAGGTCAACTTTAACTTTTTTAGTAAATCAACTGATGCTCATTTGTGCTAGTTCGGCGGCTAACGCGTTAGCTCGGCGGCTGCGCTAGCCCCGTTCGTCCCGAGCCACAGTCCAGGTGAGCCTCTGCAGCATCAGACCCACGGCTGACCGCCACAGCAACGGGAGCTTTGAAGGCTACACCACAACAACAATGAGGGCCGCCGCCGTCAGCACGAGATGAACGGGCCTAGCGTTAGCCGCCGAGCCGGGCTAGCACTAGCCGCCGAGGCGCGCTGTCAGGGCAAGCGGAGATTCGTGTGCTGAGGGCGGCAGCCTTCATTGTTGTTGCCGGTGTAGCCGTTGCTGTGGCGGTCAGCTGTGGGACGGACGCTGCAGAGGCTCACCTGGACTGGGATCTGTATAGACTATGTTCAAAAAGCACCACATTTAAATAAATAAATGTTTTATTATGAACCGATCAGTCTGCATCACATTTTATTTTATCAAAGAAAGAGACCACGCTGGTGGACTGGTAGCTCAGAGCAGCAGTGGCAGCAGACGGTCGTTGGCATTCTTTAAGTATTTATAATGTTACTGTGCACATGGGAGGAGTTATGAAAGTAGGGACGGCAGTGCGTCACGGCGCCCCCTCTGTAAGCCTGCCCTTAAAAACAAAGACCACTGAAACAGAGTGAAACGGTTAAACCTTAAACTCTAAAATTAAGCACTGCACAGAAATTAGTCTTTTTGCATGTTTTTATCAATACATTTCGAACACTTTTAATATATTTTGAAACAAAACTCCAATTTCGCTTTACAGGGACTTTGAATAAGCAATGAGAGTAAAACGATATTCAAGTTTCAAACTCTGTCTCTTTCACTCTGTCTCCCTCTGGCCAGTTGTTGGTGTGGAACAGCTCCAGCCTGCTCCCTGTGCAGCAGTACAGCGACCACCTGGCGGCGGTGAAGGCCATCGCCTGGTCGCCGCACCAACACGGGCTGCTGGCGTCAGGGGGCGGCACCGCCGACCGCTGCCTGCGCTTCTGGAACACACTGACAGGTCAGGCGCTGCAGAGCACCGACACTGGCTCGCAGGTCTGCAACCTGGCCTGGTCCAAACACGCCAACGAACTGGTGAGGGAGCGCACACATGACTCACAGTCCTTGCAGTTTATGTTTGCAGATATTCACCAACTCCCAGACAATATCTCTCTTCGATTAGTAAATGTGAACTTGTTAGTGCAATATGGGATTGTTCAATTGGCAGGAGATAGAATATGTGGTTGTCATATTTATTTTAATGCTATTTATTTTAGCTACTTTTTTATGCTCCTTTATAGCATTTCTATGCTACTTTGTTGCACCGGCTGGTAGGGCATTTCAATTTGTTGTACATGTTACAATGACAATAAATATATTATATTCTATTCTATTATTGCGAAGCATATTAACAAGTAACAACACAGTAATCAATAAAATTACTGTAACAGTTTAAAGAAAAATATTGTCTTCCTTAATCAATTTATGGATTTAATTATCTAAAAATGTCAGATAAAATGGTAACAACCAGACACCCTGTATGTTTATGTTGCTAATATAATGCTGGACTGTGAGACGATGTGAAATATTACCAGAAAACAAACAATACTCTGACCGTAGATATGTCAAGACAGTTTCTAGCAAATAAGAAATATTTTTTTTAGCATTTTGTCTGAAATTCAGGAATATATGTATATTTTGGCCAGTTGGTAAAGGCTTAGTTTACTTATTCTGTCCTTATGTACGATCGTGTATAATCCTGTATAGTACAATAACAGTCTGCTGTTTGTGAAGTATTTGTTGGCACAGTATCAAACAGGTGCTGGCTCAGCTGTGGGGGAGCCCAATTGCTTATGTTTACGTTCATAATTGTTAATTTAATAGTTATTTCTTTGTTTCCAGGTGAGCACTCATGGCTACTCTCAGAACCAGATCCTGGTGTGGAAGTATCCGTCACTAACACAGGTGGCCAAGTTGACTGGACACTCCTACAGAGTTCTCTATCTGGTGAGAGGACATATGCATATTTAGTGTTGATGATCCAGCACATGCAGCTCAGTGCCACTGACATGTGTCTGAAATAACACAGAATGCATTTATCCTGTGGTGGCAGAGGAAGGAGTTAAGATTTGGCTTAGGTACAAGTCTTACATTTAAAATCCAGTTGAAATAAAATAAAAGTGCACAGGTATAAAAATGTACTTAAGTATATTTTAAGTAAAAGTACATTGTGCACCTACATTTTATCACTGGATTTATTTCTGGTTCAGTGATGTCCAGTTTTTCCTCAGCAGTTTCCAGTATCTATCTCCAACCAACCCCCGCCCCCACCCCCCTTCACCAGTTCTTGTCTTCGTCCTCAGGCCGTGTCACCAGATGGGGAGGCCATCGTTACAGGAGCAGGAGATGAAACACTACGTTTCTGGAACGTCTTCAGTAAGACACGCTGCACCAAGGTACAGTACTTTTGTCATTTTACAGTGTACACAGGTCTGATGCCTTCACTGTTTGAAGTTAGTAAATTATTTCTGGAGAGTAGATGAGGGTATTTGAAGTTTATTAAATTCCCAACTCCCTGTAAATGCTGGGGCCCTTTATTTTTTATTGATCACAAAGCCATGTCATTTAAAATACCTTTGAAATTAATATTCACCTGAGTGATGAAGGCAACTGTGGATTCAAGTGTAATTTGATACAAAAATGTCTTTGTTTTCCTCAGGAATCAAAGTCAGTGTTGAACCTCTTCACAAGAATACGATAGTGAGCGTCCTACAAAGCTGTGGTTGAAGTGCACAGTCGCGTGGCCACGCCCACAGACTCTCATCTCAGCACCATCCTCAACATACACCAGTCCACTTTTTCTACAACTTCAAAACAACTGCCATCCCTCACAGTGACGACACTGATTAAAAAAGAAAAAAGAAAGAAGCAGTCTATTGTCTGGACATGTTGTCTGCTGAAAATAAGTTGGTCTTGTTTTCTTTTTCTGTTGTGGAAGTGATGAAATTGTTTTACTCTATATTAGTAGAAGTATACATCTACAAGAGTTCTAAGCTATATAATGTAACAACGTCACATTTTTAAAAGGCTCTCATTTGTAACAGAGAAGAAGGAGAGGAAGCCTGGCTCGGGTGGGGAGGGTTTCTATATTTTGATAATGTGTGAATATGATCTACAGCAGTATACAAATACAAGAGAAGAAAAAACAATAAATACATGAACACTCACAGTTGCTCATGCAGCTGCAAAGAGATTTGTTTATTGGTGTTTTGTCAGATGTCAAAAATGTTTTGGATCTGTGTGTATAGAGATAAGAAATCAGCACTGAGACACTTTTTCTTTCATTTTATCCTGCTTTGGAACTGACAATGATATTTTATTAAAAACACATTGCACAGAGGCTGATCTATTTTCCACTAACAGTCCACTTTTTTTGCTTTTGTGCCGTCCAGTTATTATGATTTTTGATAGTCCAGTGTCACCCATTTGGCACCATTTGTCATGAAGAGAGAGTCAGATTGTTGTTTTGTTTTGTTGGGGTTTTTTTGTTTCTCATTTGACTTTATTTTGACCTTTTCTCAGTGACCTACTGAGGAAGGAAAAGTCAGAAGCAACACTAGCAGCTCAGGCTAGTAATCCGAGTATCCAGAGCCCTGCAGGCCCCGACACAGCAGAGAAAACTCCTTCACAATCTCCTTAACGCGACGCTTGTTGGTTTGCTCCCTGGAAGAAAGAAAACCCACATGAAAATATTCAACAGATTAATAGTTTGAACTTTGAACAGTGAATGAGTCTTACGATGGGGTGGATCATTTTATTTTTGGTGGGATTATAATAAACTAATCCTCCAGTTCAGCCTGTAGTTCATCTTAAGGACGATTCTCATTTCCTGTGTGGACACGCACAGCACTGTCCAGTAATGTGGAGGGCTTACACATGGTAGCAAAGTGTACTTAAAACGGCACAGGCTTTTTTTTGCCACAACAACTGATAGCACTCCTTAAAAAGTCTGAAGTCAGGCCCATAGTAAAGTTCATAGTGAACCGTTGGCTAGTAACACATCCATTAGCTCCAATTTAGACCGTGTTGTGTTTCTGGACACCTGATGAATGTGCCAGAATTCACTCTCTGTTGAGCTGTTTTACACCAAGTTCTGTGGGAATGATGTGGTTTTTGTAGCAACTGATGCTCAAGTATATTCACCAGCCAACTTATTTAAATATGTTTGCCTTCTGTTTGGTGATGGAGGCTTCACATTGGACCACACAGAAAACCAAAACAATAAATTAAAAGATGCTAAAATATAACGTAGCACCTGAGGGAAGCAGCAAAGTTAGGCAATATAGTGTTAGTGTCATTGTTGTTTTGACATACAAGCGTTGTGTGAAATACTTTGATCGAGCAGCTTTATAGTAGATGATCATTTGCCTCTACCAACAGATTACCGGTAGTTGTTACCTGAGAAGCTGCTGGCTGAAGGTGAGTTTCTGCTCTGTGGAGACGTGGGCCGAGGGGAATCCTGGGGTCTGTAGTGTTTCTTTCAGCCACTGGGACAACAGAGCCGGACAGTGTCTGTTCAGACTCAGCAGCACCTCAGAGAAATTCTCCGCAAGGCTGCGAGGGGAGCCGCCTCCAACCGCCTGGAGACCAGGAGAGAAATATGAAACATGCAGCATGCTGCCACTGGAGGACAGCTTCAGATGAGTGGAAAGAATGAATTCATTTAGTCTGAACTACAAGACAATGGTTTAAAGAAAGAGAGGGTAGGTCTGCTTCAGCGCTCCATCTAGTTTTACATGTCAAGTCCTGTGTCCAAAGCCTGGCTCACCTGGAGGATGGTCTCTGTCAGGAGCTTTCCATCGTTCTGCAGCACTTCACCAAGTGACGGTATGTCTTTACAGCGAGGCAACAGCTCTGTCTGCCGTGGCCAGGGCAGAAATAACAGCAACATACAGTATCAGCTGACTTTGATTCTGACTGGATTTACACATCACATACAGTGATGGGTCAAATGAAACATCACACTCTTCTGACTCCACTTACAAAGAACAGACTGGCAGCTTTTACTGTTGGCGTCTCCGGGAACTTGAGTGATAGAATCCCTGGGGGAAAAACAGGATACAATTTATTTGTCTTAAATTGTTTGCTGCAGGTAATGAGTCACACAAGTGGGGCTGACTGGAGGGAATCTGAGATCACAAAAAAAACAAAAAAAAACAAAGCCAGCTCAGAGAAAACTTGAGCTTGTCTACTGTATGGTATGGTTTCTCATAACAAAATATGGTCTGTTTTTAAAAATGTCAGCTCTGTTACTCTGAAAGAAGCAATGGTCAAATAAAAAATGTAAGAAACCATCCTTTTCCTTATACGGCCCCAAATCATTTACAGTTTTGGTCATTACCTAAAAAAAACACACACTTGAATCACTATGCACATATGAATGTAGCTGATCTACCTGCTGATTAAATATATTAAAATCAAGGAGAGTGAGCAGGGTGTCATGATACTCACCACAGTAAAACAGAGCTTTTATGTCAAGCTGCTCAGACTGGTACAAATCGGGTTTCCTCTTCAGGATCTGAGGGTCGAGAACCCACAGGTAATGTCGTTAGGAAAAGATTTCATCTGATGCAGATGTGCACAAACAGAAGAGTGCGTTCGACCAACCTGAGCGTGAAGGTGCATAAATGACTCTGCAATATCAGGATGATCCCGTGGACCTGAGGCATAAAATGTTAGATGAGCCTGATGAAGCAGTGGCTGAGCAGAAATAGAGATTTCATTGCATTACCTTGTTGAAATATAGTGAGAGTAGCAGAAGTCAACACTTCAGTGAGGCCCTTGATGTTGGAGATGTGATGTTCATCTCCGGCGAATATGTGAACCATCTAAAAACAATAAGAGAGAGAGGGTAACATGGAGAGAGCCTTTGTTACAGTTGGTGGGAGCCTTTTGATTCTGGCCGTGATTGGCGGGGGCGTACCTGCCGTGCCAGGTCCAGAGCAGAGGCTTGTGGGAAGGCGCTATAGATCTGCCCCAGCATCTGGCTCAGCTCAGCCACCATGGGCCCGAAATCATGTAGGAGGGTTCGAACTGATTTATCAAATACCCCACACACTGCCTGCAGGGGGCAATTGGAGAGCTGTGAGTGAGTATGAGTCAATATGAACGCACACACACACACACACATACAAATAAATCATACATGCACAGACACACACAACATCACACATACATATTTATGGCAGCACTAAACAACCCTCCTACCTCTACTACATCTGAGTCATCGAGCCACTTGCTGAGGATGGTCTGGATCAACGTGAACACTTGTTGTAGCACAACCACAACCTAAAAACATTACATAAAACAATGAAGTACAAATATATATCATATGAAATAGAGATTTTTAGAAACTTGACATAAGTATATTTTGGTTCATTCCAGTAAATTTGAACATTTTCAGTGAAACCAATCCACCCTGAAGCATGATATTCAACCGCCTGTATAATGGAGCTGTTGGTGTGATACATGATAGTGGAGCTGGTTGCACACATACAGTTTTTCTGAAGGTTTTGTTCTGTTGACCTGGACTTACTGGGTTTTGTGCGCTCTGTGAAGGTGTGAGCCTGGGACTGGCTGCTGCCTCGAAGCCGTCTGCCTGCCTGTTGATGTCCAGAGTGGTGAAGAGACTGGACAACAACCCCAGGATGTGGACGATGGACTGTTTATTAGTGGGATCGGGCTGTAGAGGGAGACAAAGAGTCCGGGTTTGATATGAAGCCTTGTTAATGACAGTGACAACTGAAGGCGAGACCCTGTCAGATGACAGACTTTTCAGAGGATGAGCGCTGATCTCCTGTCTGCCTGGATAACAGAATCACTCAGCTCATTAAAACATATTTTATCTGCACTCTCACAGCTGGGCACGGCTTCATGTTGACCTACAGTGGATTTTGTGAGAACACATTACAATACCAGAAGCTGTACTGTTCACTATTGTGTACTTAAACTCATATATTTCACAGTTTGGAATATTCAAACATATAACAAACAGTAAATATGTATTTTGTGTGTCTAAAGACTCATTTGGACTCAAAGATGAACATTTTTTTGTGGTAAAAGGTCAAAGATGTGGTTACCTCATATTCTTGTGAACACAATATGTCAGGAACAATCTAATTATGATACAATTCAACTTAAATGTCAGTGAAGACAAAATTAAGCGATAAAATTTGACATACAAAGGTCAAAGGTCAAAGGTCAACTTAGGTCAACGTAAAAACCCGCTAGGCCTTTATTAGAAAAAGAAGATTGCGACCTTGTTCCTGCAGCTTGGCTGGTTGGCAGAGGCATACAACTGCAAAACAATTATTCTAGTGTCTATGTATTCATATACTGTTGTATATCGAGTTATAAATATTTAATGTAAAGAAAAACACTGAAAAAATGTAAACCAATAAGAGGAACAGTAGACTTTGCCATAGTTACGTTTGAATATGTTTCACATTTAAATTGAGCACTTAAACAATAAATAAAAACATACATATAGACATTATAAGATTACAAGGCATTGGCATCTCATTTAGTATTTATTTCAGCATTAGACCTGTGTGAGTTTCTTTTGTACCTCATGTTGGGCCAGTGTGTCCAGCCGCTGGACGTGAGGGCTGATGAGAGAGTGGAGTCTGCCCAGGATCTGGTCGACAGGTAAGGCAGACAGCAGGAAACCCAGAGCCTGCATCAGCCACATGCACTGGCTGCTCTGCACACAGACACACACAGACACATACAGTACACCTCACACATGACGTCCTCGCAGAGAAGGTCGGCGCCTCCGTGTTTACAGAGCGAGATGGAGCTTCAACCAGCGTTGAAGGCTGTTTACTCACCTTGTGGATTTCTTTCACCAGTACATCCTGCAGACAAAACACACGGCAAAGTGTCAACATGCGCATCCCACGGCGGTCACAAATACATGCAGCAGCTTTAAGGATAAACACGATGAGTTGTTGTGTGATCACGTGTCTGACCTGCGACACAGTCAGGATGTCCTGAGCGTAGGGGCCCAGGTCCTGTCTGCACTCCCTGCAGATCCTCTTCAGAGTGGACACACTGGACACAGACAGCTCTGCCTTCACCAGGCCCTGGAGCACCATGGGTAATATGCCCCCCAGCATCACCGGGTGGTCGGCCAGCCACTCAGCCAGGGATCCTGAGCAACAAGGGAAATACAGTGGGGCATGTCTCATGGGAACTGAATGGACAGTAAATGGCAAATATATCAAAACTCTCTTTCTCTGTTTTCTTTTTTCTTTGGGAAATATGGGGAGAATAAGGATGTGGCCATAAAAAAACTGTTCAATTCATTTGTCACTGATTCTGTATCAGAATGGATATCTTTTTGAATTATTGTGAAATAAAAAGAGAAATAAAAAAACATATTCATAATAAAAAACTACATATGTACCTATGGTGTACATGACTGTGTCGGCCAGCATGACGTTGCTGATGTTGATTCTGGGAATCAGGCCAATAAGACCAGGGATGACGTCGGAGTAGTTCACGTCTATGGTCTCAGCTATGGACTGGAAGCCAAACAACAGAGCTTCTGTGTCCTTCAGAAGGAGAAGACCAGGAGAGGAGGGTGAAACACAATCTGAAGGCAGAAGTATGACGAAAGGAAACGCTGGGTTCAGGGCCGTTGCTAGGAATTCTGGGCCCCCTTAAAGAATACTAAAGTGGGCCCCACCCCCTAACTTTTCCAGTTTTTTTTTCTATGTATTATCATTTATTACTTAGCCTACTTTGTTTTGATGCTAATGCAGCATTACACTGCAAAAACTCAAGTATCTTACCAAGAATATTTGTCTTATTTCTGGTCAAAATGTAATTTCTAGTCAAAACAAATATCATTATACTTAAAATAAGACATATCATATTAAAAGTAGCTTGTTTTTAGACACTTTTTACTCCTTTCAAGCATATTTTCACTTGGAATAAGTAGAAAAAATCTGATAATGGAACAAGTTTTTCTTCCTTATTACAAGCACAAAAACATGCTTTCACTGGCAGATTTTTCTACTTATTTCAAGTGAAAATTAGTTTGAAACAAGTGAAAATGATCTAAAAACAAGTTAATTTTTAGGTTATGAGTCTTATTTTAAGTGGAAAGAGATTCGTTTTGACTAGAAATGAGACATTTGGACAAAAATTCTTGGAAAGATGTTGAGTTTTTACAGTGTACTATGAGTATTAGTCAGGGTCTTATGCAGAATAATTCAGTCATACAAAGATTAGACTACTGGGATTTTTTATGAGCCCCACAGGGCGCTGGGCCCCTAGAATTATCATCACCTTTCTCCCCTATACAACGGCCCTGGCTGGGTTGTTAGTTACATTACCTGCCATACTGCTGACTGCTGAGGGTCCATCAGGTGTCTGCCCAGCCTGTCGTAGAGATTACTGAGCAGCTCTGCACCCAACATCTCATACACATACATCAGAGTGTCAGAGATGTCCACCCTAGAAAGAAAAGCAGCCAAGGAAAGCACAATCAAAGATACAAACCAAAGCTCAATCTAGTTAGGGCAAGTTAGCAGAAATGTGTTGACAACTGTCATGAAGTTTAATGTCTGTCTTCCCTGTGAGGAAGGGCTATAGTCCAGTTTTAGGACTCTTCAAGCAGCTTCCTGTCTTACCTATAGATCCTGAACTGCTCCTTGTCATCAGAGGACCAGGAGGTGTACTCCTCCTGTGAGGGATAGTGGGATTTGTGCAGGAGCACATCCACCAGTTGGAAGTAAATCGGCCTGTAAATCTGCAGGTAAACCGCCTGTTTCTCCTCCTCAAACGACAAGATGTCATCCTGAACACGCAGGAAATAGTCAGAATGAGAAGAAGCTGGAAAAAACTGGAAGAAAAACGAAGCAACAAAACTACAGAAACGGCAGAGTTGAGCGTCCACACCTGCAGCGTGTACCAGAAGGTGAGTGTGAGGGAGCTGGTGGTCTCGCTGACCGGGTAATGACCAGGGAAACCAGTACAGTACAGGATCATGTTGACCAGAGCCAGGTACTCCTGCCACTGATCCACTTGTTCCAACAAAACCCTGTCATACACAAACACAATGATCCAGATTAAGAAATAAAAGCCATATACTGACACCAAGAAGGCTGAGGTTGTGAGTGCATGTGTGCATGTGTGTGTGTACCTGGAGTGTGTTTCTCCCATAGCAACAGCGATACGGCAGATACCGTGAGAGGTTTCCATGTCTCCATCCTGAGCCGCCGTCTTCAGCTGGTCATGGAGACCCAGCACCAGAGGCAGCAGCTTGACCAGAGCGCTGATGTACCTGCAACACACACCTGGAGATCAGCTGTGACCTTGTGACAGTACTTGCTGACCCAATCTCTCTCTCTTTTATAGAAGTGGATACAATTTTTTTTTTCTTTCGGGGGGGTGGAAGGGGGGTGGTCTGTTGAGTTTTGGTCTGAGGGTGTAAGGGAGATGTATATTCGGATGTCTGAACATATTTGTTTGCTCTGTTTTCGTTTTGTTCCTTATGTTTGTTTGTTTGCTTTTCTTTGGTTTCTGTTTTTTGCCATGTTCATTTTTGCTATGTCTATAAACCAAGCAATTGATACCTTCAAGTCACACCTCTACAAAACTGCCTACTCCCTTTAATCCTAATAGTTCATCCATCCGTTTAGCCACCTGTATTTGTATGTTCTGTATGTTCATTACTGGTACATTTATTTTGCTATTTGCATATTTTGCTACTGTACTGTTCTAATGTTTTCTGTTATCTATGTGTAAGGCGACCTTGAGTGCTTTGAAAGGCGCCAACAAATAAATTGTATTATCATTGTTATTATTATTATTAATCTGATGCGGAAAGACAATAATATTAATCTGATGCTGAAAGACAATAAAAAAATTGATCACAAAACTGTGATCTTGTGACCTTATGATCCAGTATGTCTCTCACCTCTGGCAGTCAGGCTGTGAGACGGCATTGACTATGGTCTCCACGGCCGTGTCAAACAGCTCCGGGTTGGACAGCGTGCCAAAACAGTCCTGAACCAGTTCATGACTCTCCCCTAACGGCACATCCAGTCCCACCCAGCTGGACAGGCAGCGCAGCACCCTCTCCTTCACCTGGTTGGACGAGTCCTGGCTCTGAAGCAGCTGACGCAGCAGGGGACACACCACCGCCCACTCCCCGGCCAGAGCCTCTCTCAGCTGGGATCGGCGAGCCTGTGCCAGCCGGCCGCTCTGGAACTCCTCTGGGAGCACGGTGAGGAGCTCCAGCAGCGCCAGGCAGTGGGCCTGGGGGTCCTGAGAGGCCTCTGCACCGGAGCCGCCTTCAGAGTCAGGTTTCTGTGGCTGAAACGCCCTCACCATGTCTGCCACCGGCTGAGACCAAGCCTGGGGAATCAAGTTAAGAGCCATAGAAGCCAGGGCCACACACAGACGTGTCAGCACCATTTTGGGCCCTGAGGAGAAGTGCAAGATGTGGGAGAGGAGCTGCATCCTGAGGCTCTGGTGCTGGTCGGCAGGGAGGTCGCTCCAGTGACGGGAGATCTTGGTGTGGAGGGTGCTGGCGCCAAAAAACTGAACCTCTGGGAGCTGCAAAACGACAAATTTGCACTATGAAGCGGCTGCTTTGCAAAGATATGAATTCCATTCTGTGGGGATCTAGTGTTCTTCACCACTAAGAGGTAAATGAAGCTGAGCAGCAGAGATTGTAGCGTGAACGCACATACAACAACAGACCTTGTCGGGACTGAGCAGGGCCCAGCAGAACTGCCAGGCCTGTGCAGAGCCCTGGGCCTGGCTCAGCCACTTCTGGGCCAAATTCTTCTTCTCCATGTCTGGATCAAAGTATAACTGGTAGAGCGCCTGGAGGAAGAGAGACAAGCAAATGGTCTGAGAGCTCCAACACAAAGTGCGGTAGTGGGACATAAGGAATAGACACTGGTCAATATTGATAAGCAGCATAAGAGGAGATGAATCAGATCTTTCATATATCCTGTGTTTGGACTGAGGGGGCGTGGCCAGCACAGTGAGTACATAAACACATAGGCTACAGTATCTGACTTGTGTTCACTTTTAAAGTTGTTTGCTATATGTTCAACAAGTATGAATATTCATGCACACTAGATGACCAATTGTCTGAATAGAGTCTTAAAAAATGTGTTGTCATGGCAACTAATCCAAAGCACATGGTGTTAGTTATTATTAGGACAGCATATGCTTATAGCTGGTATCATGTTACAAAAGGTCCAGTTTGTCTAATCTCCTTATGTGAAACTACAATGAACAAACCTACAGTTTTGTTTGCGTGTGTGTGTGTGTGTGTGTGTGTGTGTGTGTGTGTGTGTGTGTGTGTGTGTGTTGTTATTACTCCAGTTACTGCTTCGAATAAGAGCAGTCTACAGCAGATGATGCTGCAGCTCTTTTCTTTCTGCACAAACACATGCATTCACAGCAGCAGTGAGTGGTGTTTTTGATCTGTTCAGATTCAGCAAAAAGTCATTCAGTGGACTGGCTGGATATTGGTAAGTAAACTCACCGACTCCACATTCTCCACCGTTAACTCCAACTCCAGCGGGCTGTCTCCTCCCGGATGGGCTGGAGGCTCCATCTCTCCCGCTTCCTCCTCCGGAGATCCTTTAGAAATAAAAGCCCGATCGGTTAAGAAATGGGTGATTAGAGCAAAGCAGTCCCCGTCCTCTGAAGTGGGTCCACGCAGGCTGACAGAGGACGCAGCGGGTCAGTCAGCTGTCCACACACACTCACACACACTATACACATGTGGGCAGTGCGCTCGGGCGTGACGACACACTGACCTCTGTGGAGACTGGAAAAGTTGTTGACCAGCAGACACTCACACCTGTTCACCCCTCAACCACAACCTACACAAACACCAGTTAAAACTTGGCCACAGCTTCCTAGTGTGTATCTGTGTCTGTGTGTATGTGTGTCTGTGTCTGTGTGTGTGTATGTGTGTGTGTGTGTGTGTGTGTGTGTGCCTGTGCGCGTGCGCGTGTGTGTGTGTGTGTGTTGGGGTCTACAACGCTCCACAACAGGCGCTCCTGACGCAGACAACAGCGCCTCTGACGCACTGACAGCTGATTGGCCACAGCGAGCGACTGCACGCGGATGCGTTTCAGAGCGACAGATGCGGAGGTGAGCGTCCGCGAGCGGAAAAACACACAAGTGGAAGGAGGCGCGTGAGGGGGAGACCGACCACATCTTCGTCTTCTTTTTTTTTTCTTTCGCTCTCTAAAAAACAGTTGCGCGTGCCCCTTTGCTGCTCCCACCACCGCCCGCGTGCAGCAGCGGCCCCACCCCTGCTCCTGTTTCTGCCCGACTCCCTCAGGATATTTTTAGCGCTGCTGATGATGATGATGATGATGATGATGATGATGTGCTCTGTCAAATCACGTAACGGAAAGCAGCTCAGAGCTGAAGAGAGCCGCCGCGCACAGCCACTTTGTCAGTGATCTGCAGGGCCAGGGCCGCGGAGGAGATGAAACTAGAAATTAATCTGCTGTTTGTGGTGTTGGTGGTCCTTACCGGCTCAACGCTGACTAACGGTAAGGTGTCATACCCGGTGTGTGTGTGTGTGTGTGTGTGTGTGTGTGTGTGTGTGTGTGTGTGTGTGTGTGTGTGTGTGTGTGTGTATGTCTGCTGACGAGAGCTGGGCTCGTTATTGGTTCATCACATGATGCTCTATTGTTCTTATAAAAAAGTTACCCTATGTTTGGCTAATTTATCAGCTTTTTATCAACCAGATGCTGATCAACAAGGTGACCACTTCTGTCTCAGAACTCAATATTTATGTGTTCATCACCCTCTTTGGAAAAAAAAAATCATTTCACTTTAAATTTATTCAGACTTTAAATGAGTTAATTTTCATTAACAAAGTAATCTAATGCTTAACCACCACAAAACTGGAAAAAATGACTTAGAGTTTAAAACTGAAATTGCTGTCAGAAGACTGCAATTACCTGATGACAGAAAACTATGTTATATAGCCTATAATTAATTATTCTAATGAGTCAGACAAAATTAGAAGACACAATCCAGGCAAAAATCTCAGTTTTTCATTGTGAGATTTGCTGGTTATTCATTTCTTTTATGATATAAAGCTTTCAAAGGAACAATTAGTCAGTTGACTGCAAAATAATTAATTGGAAACCTATTTGTTAATCGATTAATCATTTTTCAAATTGAATTCCAGATTCTCACATGTATCCGAATATTCCAGGTTAAGTTATTCCACAGTGACAGTAGACTGAATAAAGTTGGGTTTTTACATTAAAATAAATGAGGCATTGTACTGAGATACAATTTGATAGACAAAACAAGCAGTGCATCTATTTCTATCCCTTCAATAGTTCTTGCTTTGTGTTACAGGTCAGAGCAGTGCTTTGCCCCCTGTCCTGACCCCACTTGCCCTCCCTCATCATGCTGGCTCCTCAGCATCTCCTGACCTGACGGAGGATCCTGGGGACAAGGTCACAAAGGGGGCACAGAGTCCTGCCGGCACGGATGGAACCACAACTGGAACCGCAGCTTTTACCAAGAGCGAGTTCACGGTGACAAACGCAGCATCTGAAACCCACTTGTTGAGCACGAGCTCTGCAGCGACAGCATCTCCACACACGGATGTACCCGTCGTCATGACAGCTCACACTGGTGCCACCACTTCTTCAGGTAACCCTCAGACAAACCTGCATGCACGTGTCTCTTCAGAAGCCTGGGCCTGCATGGGACCCAGTTATCGACACAGAAATGATGTTAGTCATCTTTTCATCCATAAGTCTGAAACTCTGCAGCTATAATTTTCCAGTCCATTCTGTTGACTCTGCCCACACACGCTAAAAGCAGCCTGTTTGCAAACACAAACTCATTCCTCAGACTCAGCTCCATTGGCAGCAGCATTTCAGGAGCGTAGACCCCCCTGACCCCCACATGCCAGAGATTGAGAAGGTGTGTCGTAACCGCTTTTAAGAGATTTCCTTTTATAGATCAGTTAAATATAACCCACTCAGCTGATGCCATGTTGACTCTTTGACCAGTCCAGCACAGAAATAACAAACAATACGACACAACACCATCCAGATCACACCTTTGGCCCCTCTTTAGCCATCAGCGTCACCTCGCTGGACTCTCTAAGCTAAAAGCTGCACCTAATTCTAATGCAGAATGTGTTGTGTTGTTTGTTTTTCACTCATGTCCAGTATCATTCAGTTTAACCTGTGTTGTGCTGTCATCTGAGCACCTATTGGTAGCAATCATTTTCTCAACTAAACGTTAAATCCTTGTTTCCAAGAAATGTCAAATAATAGTGAAAAATATCTGCTCCTGCTTTCTCAAAGTTGACACAGATCATTTTGATCAACAAACAGTAAAAAGACATTGTGACAGCAAAGCTTCACATGTGAGAAGTTGGAGGCAGTGTTTTTTCTTTTTCCAGATTCATTTCCCATGCACACTTTAAAATTACAACACTACACTATACACTTACTGATATTTGAATGTTTTTCTAAGTGTTTTCTGTGCTGTTTATGTTCCTCCATTTAAGTTTCACTCAGCCACCTAACACTCAAAACGACACCGCCTCAGCTATGCATAATCTGAATACCTTTTTCTAACTTTGATAAAAATGTAAACAGATTAATTATACAGAGGCCTAATCTGTCTTTGTAACAGGTTGTAAACATGTTTATCTCTGCTGTAAAGTTGGGCATTTCAACATAGGAGACTACGGGGACTGACTCACTTTTGGAATAAACCTCAAGTGGCCATTAGAGGAACTGTAGTCCATATTAGCTTCATTATTTAGCCACAACGGTCACTGCAATGATGGAACCTCTTATCAGAATAACGCACTACAAAATTTTAAGTTGCAGCAGTGAGCAAAGTGAAGTGATGTGTGTGAAGTCACTGATTCTGCTTTAAACACACTTCCTTGGCACTTACATGTAGCTCAGGTTTACCATGACAACAGCTTTAATGTCAGTAGGAGTGAGCAGTAAGTGTGTGTGTGTGTGTGTGTGTGTGTGTGTGTGTGTGTGTGCGTGCGTGTGTGTGTGTGTGTGTGTGTGTATACAGTATGGTCTGTTTTGAACTGATACACCACTACCCTCACATCTCCACTTCAGCTGCTGCAGACGGCCTTTCATCCACACCAACTCCACTGAGCACCAGCGCTCCACTTCACGTCTCCACCACTGAGAACACAACGCTCCCGACCACAGATCCCAACGACACCGTCACCAACACCACCTTTTCATCTGAGCCAGCCCACACAGTGCAGGACGTGAGCTCCACCGCCCACGCTTCCACCACCCGGCTACAGTCTGAATCATCCACCACAGGTCGTCCTTCAACCTCAGCTCCAGACCCTGCGGGGCCGACTCACCCAGAGGTCCCATCTGAGCTTAACGTTGGCGATGAAGGTGAGGTGATGGACGGGTGATATTTATGTGTTGAATGTGTATATTGTCTTTATCCATTTCTGTGTTGCCTAGACCTCAAAGGATCCCGATACCACTCCAGCTCCCCCCTAGACCCGCTGCTGGCCGGTTTACTGTCCGTGTTCATCGTCACCACTGCTGTCGTCTTCGTCATCCTCTTCCTCAAGTTCCGCCAGCGGACGAACCACCCAGAGTTTCACCGGCTGCAGGATCTCCCCATGGTGAGACTTTCCTGTGCTCACAGCCAGGTTGTCACCCTCCATGAGTTTAAAGCAGAAGTAAGCGTAATATTTGTGTTAATATAAGTCTTAAATAGTTATATCTTCCGACAGCAATCACTTACATAGAGTGTTTGGTCCGAAACACGGGTCTGTCAGTCACTCTGCTCTGCTGTAAGCCGAGGAGAAAACTTTCCTTGTATCCTACAACCTTTATCCAATGAGGAGAGAGAACGGCATAAAGGGGCGGTCCTCCCTGTGTGTGCAGCCAAGGGATGCACGTGAATGTGGTGACGTAGGGACGAGGGCGGGGACTGCTAACTCCATCGGCTGACAGGAAGTTAGCCAAAACGACCGGATCGCTTACTTCTGCTTTAAGTCATTTAAGGGGCATTCCACTACATTTTTTTCCCATGAGAACAGCCCTGAGAAAACAGTATGCCGTATACTCTGGCTTTAAAATTAGGTGTCTAAAGTCAGATTATTAAAATTAAGTCTTTGTCACAAACAACAAATAGTTGTTTACAAGACAAAAAGGATGTAATACACCCTCTGTATTCTGTTGTACTGTGGGAAGTGTAGGATGTCATGTTCTGGAGGTTTCCATGGACTAAAACCCTGATATCTCAGTCTCTGCAACCCCAGTTTTGACCTTGTGTCTCAAAATCTGTCTTTTATCACTTTTATGTCAGTGCAACACATTACTGCTAAAATTTACCTGCATGCTCAATGAGCTGAAACATGAACATGAAAGAAAGTTGTGCGCATACCTTATCCACCCTCCCCCTTTGTCACCTGTAAAATGAGTCACTACTCATAAGTAGACAGACAGCACAACCTAGAGAGGAACTAATCCTACAATTCAGTATGACAAGGCATTTTAAGATGTATTGTATTTAGTGCATACTGTACTCAAAGAGACCATTCAAGTAATTTGTATGGCACAGAATATACTATGTGTTTCAAAAATGGGACATCACATCAGACATATTTATCAAATGTCACAAAATTACCTTTTTGGAGCTCAACATATGCCTCTCATTTGGAAGTATGATCATAAATTAGAGCTCAAAATCATTCTCAACAACTGTACTTGTCTAAAAGTTTCTACAATCTCCTGCAGGATGATTTGATGGAGGACACACCACTCTCCAGGTACACCTACTGATGCAACCGTCATTTCACCCAGTCAGAGGTAACAGAAGCAGAGCAGAGAACAAAGGAAAAGACCTGCTCACCTGGACATGAGCAAAGCCTTTGCCTGACACAGCTGCATCTCTGCTCACGAGTTTCCCCTAGTGACTGTTTTGGGTCAGTGTTAAAAATGTTT